>NC_090322.1:12680560-12779885 GCF_040869045.1 Eurosta solidaginis
CCAAATTATTAAATAAATTATAAAATTAAAAATTGCTTCAAATAAATGTTTTCATACATTTAAAGCAATACGGGCAATCCCCGATTAACTCATTAAAATATTAATTTATCCAAGTGTGCGGAATTTCATTGTAGTTTGAAATTGAGGCTGTGAGGCTAGAAGCTTATTAAATAAAGCCCCCCCCCCCCCCCCCCCCCTAGAAGTGCTGCTGGAACCGCGCCTGAATTAATAAATGAAAAAATTAATTAAAATTTGTTACTCACATTAATTTCCGGTTTCCGGTTCCTCCCAGCTGTCGGGGATTCGTAGACCTTTAAACATTTTCGAAACTTTTACAGAAACATGGGGAATCCTACAGTCCCTTTTCAAAAATTAATAAAAATGTTTCTTTTCTTTTAGGTATGTAGATATGTATATCTACATATATACATATAAATTTATGGTTATTTATTTATTTACTTAAACGCTCTTTCCACTTTAATCATTGTAGTATTAGTACCAAATTACTATTTTCTTTTATATATATGTAAGTATATATATGTATATATATATTTTTTTTTTTTAAAGAATTTTAATTTTAAATATTTATGTTATTATTTCCCTTCTGCATAATTTTTGTTTCTTCTAATTTTCAAATTTTAATTCATTTTCACATAAATTTCCTAACCCCTTTTCTCTGCTTTACCAACTTAATTAAATAAATTTATAATTTTGTCCCATTTCGACGTTGCATATCCTTGCTGGTGCTGATCCTGGTCCGTGCTGAGGTTTGCTGATCTTTCGTACAAATGGTATAGTATGTAGATTTATTAGTTTCGATTTTCAACTTTAAAATTTTTCTCAACTTTTCAGAAAGCCGATTTTCTTTAACTTTTATTGTTCAACGGTAACTTTTCTTTCTCTTTCCTTTTTCAGATTAACTAAGCCTTTTGTGTCCTTTACGGATCTGGCTTAAGTCCTTTCAACAATATTTCATACAACCTCTTTTTTTCTTTTTTTCTCCATATTTCAAATATCTTTGGCGAAAGAAGATTTATAACTTCAATAACATAACGCAATTGGACTCAAAGGCCTGACACATTTTCATCCATTTAAAGCTTTTTGTGTTTAAAACCACTTGTAAGATATAACCACCATTATTTAGATTTTTGCTATGGAGATTTTTCCAACAAATTTATTTATTTATTTTCATAAAAAAATGTTTCTTTGCTTTCGCTGGAAAGAAGCACCGTTTCAACAATTTTCACCTGTCACATTATAAATATATATATATATATGATCGGATGATATTTGAACTATCTTTGGCGAAACAAGATTTATAAAATCAATAACGAAATTTGATATTTCGCTGTGGACTCAAAGACCTGACACATTTTGGAGGCAGACTCCATTGTTTTAGAGTTTATAATTTCGCCAACGAGAATAAACAGTTTTACTGGATATACCGAATTTATTTACATTCCCGACAAAACATTTAAAGGAGTTATATTTCTTTAAGTTTTTAGTACTGTCACTTTATTTCTAACGATAGTTAGAGTATTTTTATTTTCGCGGAGGACTATAAGTTGTGACCGCATAGATTGAGATTATGTCCGGAACTCACTTCTTCTAATTTGTCTCCTTTAGGTGAAGCTGATGTTTTGCATTAGAATTGCATTGGTGATATTTTCGTTGTTTTCGAACTAATTCTTATTAACATAAATTGCATTAGTGATCACCTGATTATTGTTTTCGAACTAACTCATTCTCTATTCACTTGTTTTTGGGCCGAACCTAGTGGGTCATTGCTTCTTTCGGTACCGAAAAATCATACGATATCAGCATATAGTTCGAATACACACCTAACCAAACACATGTGTACTTGTCAGTCTTATTTCGTCTCACACTGTTCCTTGTTACAAGTGCCAATATGTTTAGCAACATGGCTTAATGTTGCTATGGCTGAGACGGCGTATGTTAGCAACATTGATGGCGCTGTTAATTTGTATCTGTGGATGTTTGTTTAGGTGGGACGTTAGCTCGCCCTCACTCTACCCAGAAACCTGGGCATCCCAACAGACATCTAATTGATGAGGCCGCACTTCCCAGGGGCTTAAGAGGTCATCTCCGTTAGCCTTATGAGGAAATACGGCACCTGAGAACACAGTCGTATGAAGCAAAAAAGCACAAGCAGCTCCTAAGTGGACAGGCGTCCAGTTCTTAAAGGAAAATACCCAGAACTCGCAGAAGAACGCACTCTCCCTAGTGAAACGCGCGTCACTCCAGCTCAACTTCGATCTGGGCACTGTAACAGGTTAAACTCTTACCTATCCAGAATCAACACCGGCATACAAAATGCTTGGAATGTGTCTCCACATGACACCAACCATCTCTTCAATTGTAATGTTGATCCAACGCCTCTAACACCCCTCTCACTATGGCGACCCCTGTAGAAACTGCAAGCTTCCTTGGACTCCCGTTAGAGGACATTGATGACAATTTGTGATTGGTCGCACCTATTGGATGGGGCGAAGCACTGCTAAAACAACAACAACAAGACTATTAGTCATTTGCGGCATCAATTGACAGTGATGATCACCGCCCATGCCCATTGGCAAAATAGATACAATATGTCACATATGTGGGGAAAGGGCATCATGTCATAAAACTATACAGTAAAAACTATTTTCTTTCACAACATTGCATCAAATTAATTTTTTGGAAACGATTGAGCCATGATAAAAACGTAATTTTCCATAGAAGTTAGCCTCCAAAACTTATTTATGGGCTTTGGAAGTTCGAAATTGAACCCTTCGTAATTTTAAATTAAAAAAGAATTAATTATTTTAAAACAATTTTTCTTTCCATATTTGTTAGTTGGCTGACTCGAGCTCTATGAAACACTGGTTTTAAATCTTTTCTCAATATATTTCGGCTACTCTACGGTAACCGTCTTCAGGGGTAACTACAGAATTATAATCAACAAATACCAAATTACAATCATTTTTTAGATTTAAAAAACAATCATAAACCTACATAAATTTACAGGTCCGTACGCTTTGACTTGGAGCTGAGCACTGTCTGTTTGTTCGTTAGTAAATGTCTGTATATATGTGCAATGTTCTCTGTGTCCCTTTTGTAGTTTAACCTCGGTTCGTTGTTGTTGTGTTAACAGTCGGTGTGGTAGGTGGAGCACGCTACCATCCCACCACGCCGGCCGCTATGTATACATTCCAATAAGAAAATATGGCGGATGCGCCAAGTCACTATTTAATGAATAATTTATAAAAAATATTGTAACGAATTTACTGCAATTCCGCTTATTTCAAATCTTCTACTAAGGTTCGTATCGCTAAACTGTTGAATAAATAACACCACTATTCAATAATGCAAAATGGCCTTTATTAAAGTACTTCACAATAAATAACTCTACTATTGATCGCCAGATAGCGTCCTAAATCCAACTGATTGTCGCGCCTCTACTGTTGCTGCTTTTATACTGTGTGATTTCCTCGTTGCATCTTCTAGGCGCTTCCAGAATTGACTTAGTTGCTGGTATATAATTATAACTACAGATGCACGTGTGTAGCTCCTAAATGCGCGTTTATTTGTGAGCGACACTTCCACAATTATAATTGTATACTTTTGGGAGCATCTCAGATAAGATATCTGCATGTGTTTGTGCGTTGCTTCTCCGCTGCGTGTACGTACATATGTGTAGACATAATGATTGAATTATTGATGTGCATACAAGTCACTGCTTAGCATCGGCTTAAAGATGACAGTACCCCTTAGTGTTGCTAATATTCGTAACAATAAAATAGGAATGTCCACTTATCGACCTTCGAAGGCCCAACCTTAAGATTTGGAGGTTATTTTCGAAAAAACGGAGTAATTACATTTTTCCTTACAGCTTGATCTCTTCTAAAAAAAATTGTTTCATAGTATCCAGCCGGGTGCTGTACATAGTAATAACCCATTTTAAATAAACTTTCCCGCAGAACAAAAACATTTTTCAATACGATAACGATGAAGGCGTATGGTACAAATGGTTTGATGTGAAAATAACTATCTCAGATTTTGGAGTAATTTTTATGGATACAAATTTTATTTTCATCGGCGGCTCTCGGTGCGGAAAAGCAATTAATGACGTTTCCAGATGGAATTTCAAAACTAAAACATTTGAACAATTACCTTCTATGAATCAGCCACGTCATTCACATAGTGTTTTATTATTGAACGAAACTATTTATGCAATTGGTGGAAAAGACGAGCATGGAGTTTAAAAATCAGTCGAAAAGTAAGTCAGTTATTTGAGGCTATCAGAGCATATAAAGATACAGAAACCAAAATGGGCTCGTCTAGCGTTTGATAACGAATTGGAGTATCGAACCGACGAGTGTCGAGTGTTGAATTACGGAAAACCTTCCTTGATGTAGCTAATGTGTATTTGATAAGAGCTCTAACCAAAATGAATTTTGTAGGTTACATCTCTTGCGCTTATAGCTTCATATAAAAATAGAATATACAGTAGACCGGGTCGCAAAAAAAGGTTGCAAAAGCCCGCCCCTAAATATGAAGAGAGTGTTTCGGAAAACAATTTTTAAATATTTTTGATCCTTCGAAATAGAGCGGAAATAGTTTTTTTTTTTTTTTTCATTGTAACTTGGTTATTTAACATACGATTTTTACCGATAAGCTGACCAAATAATGTGATTATAAGCAAATATGTATGCCGATTTTTAAGACTAACATGACGTATCCATTCCAATAATCGGATGTCAAATAACCAAGCCAGACTTGCTCATATTGATTTATACAATGGTTTTTTCTGTTATTGATATTAGAGAAAAATTGCAGTTTACAAACGGCGATGGTTACTAGGACATGTTTCTGAATTTCACTTCTTCATCAGCTAGCTTCTCGGGAGCTGCGTATTGAACTCGAATCTCCAACATTCAGATGCCTTTAACCACTCAGCCATATGAATACCCCGCTGCTCGCTTTGTTGGTCTCTGAGAATTGCCTTTGTTGGTATTCCTTTTATTCACCATTTTTTAGGTACATACTAATCTATATGCTGTTTAATCCTAATGGTGTGGAATATTTTTAGGCCCACTTTGAAAGTTTAGTAACATTTTTGTTTGGATTTTTTATAACAGTGTTAAAATAGTAACAGCGGAAGTTAAAACAAATACTGTAAAAATCCAATTGTTACTAAGCTTTCAAAAAATATTCCACACCATTAGGATTAAACAGCATATAGATTAGTATGTACAAAGAGAGTAGATTAATAAGAGGGAGCATTGTAGAGTCGTTCACTCGCCACAAAGTGGGACGGCTGCGACAGGAATTCACCATACGTTTTGCCCCTCTGCTTCGTTTTCACCATCTGGATTAAAAGTCATAAGCCTGGGCATTCGCGCAATTTTAGTGATGTAAATTGCATGGCGCCAGCGCCAATGCCGGTGCCAGCTCAATGGTAGCTCATTGGCGCAATGACTCCAAACGAATTTTTGACGCTACTCAGTAGTGAGTGCGTAATACATTTCACTTGCGCTATTGAGTGAAACGATTTTTGTGTGTCAGGCACGAGTTTGGTGTTATTGGCGCTACTGGCAATGATGGCACTGAGCTGATGACGGTAGCGCTGGTAGTTCAGCTTATGAATCAGAGAAAGAATTGATGACCCATGTAAATTATTATTGCTTTGGCTATTATTGGCTGTGACTTTGAACCAAATAAATGCTATGGACATAACAACCGGAGTCATTTTTGAGTTTTATATTTTAGATTTAATGCACAATTAATATGGGTGTGTTTGAGCAGACAAATAATAACAGTAGCATTGCTAAAGTGTTGCCTAGTTGATGGAATGTCGCTTAAGCGCCAAATACACGACACGAACATTTCCGCAAACATTCCCGTTATGTCATGTTTCTGCGGCCTTTTCTGTCGTGTATGGTGGTGTTTGCCAGTTCGCGCAAATGTTTCGCCAAAAATCAAAATATTTTAGTTTTTGGCGAACATTTGCGCGAACTGTTCGTGAGTGTATGGCGAAATAGCTCATAATCGTAGTAATTTCTGAACGGAACAGACGTGCGTGGAAAAGTAAAATGGACAATAAAAAATTTCTGAGTGAATTTATTGAAATGTATAAATCTTTGCCATCATTGTGGCAAGTAAAAAGCAAAGATTATTGTAATAGAATTAAAAAGAATAATGATTATGCGACTTTAATCGAAAAATTAAAAGAAGTAGATCCTGATGCCACAAAGGATACAGTTATAAAAAAAATAAGTAGTTTGCGGGCGCAATACTGGCGTGAATCAAAAAAAAGAGAGATAGTTATTTAGATAGATAATTGCCACAGCGAGCAATATTGCTGCAGCACAATTGTTGTCTGTATTCATCGCTGTCTGAAAGAGAACTAATGTTTGGCCAAAAGTTCGTATGGTGTATGGCCAAAGCTGCGAACAAGATTGCGGAATGTTCGCGGAAATGTTCGTGTCGTGTATTTGGCGCTTAAGTTCCTAGCGATGATCAATAGATTGTCAAAATTTCGTTTAACGAACGCGCGAAATTGCCACATCTGCTCAAATTTTGCCGAAGACCGTTATACGCTGTCATAAAAAGTAACACTGCTGCAGCTCGAACACACCCTATATCGAGCAAATGTGAAAAAAATAGACAAAGTAGCTTTTTTTACAAATTGCTTGGCTGAGATTTTCAATTGTTGATTTAACTCAAGCTGTTATGCCAATATTTGTCAGCCAGCTTATTTTCAAATAGGTAATTTTTCCAAAGGCAAAATAAATTACATAGTTATACAGCCTTAAAAAATCAGGAGGACAGCATAGCAAAAGGTATGGTGAATTCCTCTTACAGCCGTTCTACAATTTCCACAAAGATTTAGAACTCTACATTGCACCATCTTATATTTAGAGAGTCGTTGTATGTACCTAAAAAATGGTGAATACCAACAAAGGCAATTCTCAGAGACCATTTGCAAAGCGAGCAGCGGGCATTCATATGGCTGAGTGGTCTGCCTTTACACTGGGGCCCTATTCAGTAACTGTGAGTTTTAAAATGTACACTTTTTCTTCATATAATTTGTATGAAAGAAAAATGTACATTTCAAAGCTCATAGTTACTGAATAGGACCCCTGGTATGAATGTTGGAGATTCGAGTTCAATGCTCAGCTCCCGAGAAGCTAGCTGATGAAGAAGTGAAATTCAAAAACATGTCCTAGTAACCATCGCCGTCTGTAAACTTTGCAATTTTTCTCTAATATCAATAAATTGAAAAACATTTTTCCGAAATCCTCTCAATATAAGCTCCATATGTATTCAGGGGCGGACTTTCACAACTTTTATTTTGTATGGGGACCAACAGGGTCAAATATACAGGCAGTGCTTAATTTCAAGTGAAATTGATAGCGTTTTCTTTTCTGAAATGTTGCCTAAGTAAATGGTAAAGCCTTAATAGAGTTACTCCTACCCAGTGTTTAAAAAACTGTGTGAGCTGTCATGTTATTTGATTTTGCTTGTGCTTGCGCTTTTGAGAAAAACAACAGTCTCAGTTCTAGCACAAGCAAAAACGAAAAGCGGGTAAGGGGGTCAGAATATACCCGCGGTAGGTATGCCTGTCGTAAGAGGCGACTAAAATACCAGATTCAAGGGGTGTGTAGCGCAACCCTTCAGGTTGCCAGCGCAATATATAGCTTCTCCAAATCCACTTGTCAACCTCACCTATCCGCGGCGAATCCTGTTTCACTAACAGACGAGGCTCTGGCGACCCCAAGCTCCTCATGGATCTTGGGGGTGGGGAGGGAGGGGATGGCCTGAAGGTTTAATGTGGCCACATAAATCGTTCCCGAGATGGTCGGGCGAGCACCTTATTGGTGCTGTGGTACCGGAGCGTACCGGATATGCATCCGGCAAAGGACCATCACATCGATAACACTCCCCAAAGCCTTCGGGGAGCAACCTTATCGCTACAACAACAACAACAACAAAAGCGAAAGAAATGAAATGCCGTAAACAGTCGCGTCTTCGTATATTTTAAAATAAATGGTGTTGATTTTAACAGTCGCAAAAAGGAACAGTCGTGAAATGTGAAAATCAACGCTTTTTGCAAACTGCAAGCGCCTGATATTTTGCGTTTTGTTATGATTTTTGTTTACTAAGACGAGGCGCTACAGCGTTGTACGTAATACGCTGTACATATGTATGTACATACAAGCATTTCCATTTCAAGTATATTAAAAATAGAATAATGAGATATTTCTGCATACATATGTACATGTGTGTATATTTTATTTTGAAACATTTTAAATTTAAAGTTAGGGAATTGACCCCCAGTGGTCAGTTACCAATCCTATATATGACCTAATTAACTATTTTTTATTGACTTCAATTTTAATTTTCTTTTTGCGAATGGTTTTAACTAAACTTTTTGACGACTCCACTTTCGTTTGAATAAATTTTGTGCAAATTTATTAAGTGCGCTTTTAAATTAGACACTATTATTTTTAAGCTTCTTTTGGCATGTTGTACACGTAGCTAAACCCGTGTCTGTATGGTTTTCGAAACCAAACATTACTACTAGTTGTCATCGCGAAATGAATAGCTTACCGCACCAAATCATACAAAATCTTTTAAATATGTTCTTTTATGCCCCGATTCTAGTGTGGTAACAACATTCTTCCCCACGGTAACGAAATCATGCGGCAACTTTTACACCCCTTTGGTATTCTACCTGCGAAAATACCCGGATAATTGTTTACCCACAAAAGTAGGTGGTTACATCGATATAACCACACAACAGCTGTTGTTTAGAAAAAGGCAAAACTGAAAACTAAAGAATTGTAAGCGCAAATAAGTAAAGATAATAGTAAAAAAGTGTTGCCTCTTGCTATACATATTTGTTTACATTATGTATTTTCACAGAATAAATTGCAATATACCTATGTAGAAACTTATCATGCATAATACGCATATACATACATACACATCGTCCCATTTATTCGTTAACCTCGTATCATTTCGGTAAAGCGAGACATTTCGGTAGTGAGACATTTTCGGTAAAGCGAATACGGTGCCACACCATGTTTACATTTGGGACCAAAATTCATCGAAAAAAACGACCAAATTTTTGTTTTATTTTATTAGTATAAAATACAAAATTTTATGATGTTTCTATATAAAATTTTACTAAACATAGTGAAGACTTTCCTTTAATTAAAGCTGAGCAATGAAATATATGTGCATGCAACCAGAAATGGTACTATATTTTGACATATGTAGGATAAGTCGTATGTCTTTCACCAACCAAACGTTGTGAACCTAGTTTTGGTCACAAAGGTCTTGCTTCGAGAATTATGTCGTTGATTGCAATGAAATAAAATATATAGTGCAGTTAGGTTTTAGTAAGAAACGGTTCAAAATTTGCGTTCTGGTGTGGCCGATCTATGTATGTGGAAAACTCAGTAAATCATAAATGAAACTAGGCAATTTTGTTAGCGCTATTTTTATAGATGCTTAGTTATCCCCTTAACGTTTAAACTTCATATCAGAGCCTAGATTCAGTAAGTGTGAGTTTTGATCCCAGGCCTCAGGGGTTCTGCTAGCACGTATAGGAATAATTTTGTACAAAACATTTGTTGCGAAATCAAATCTCTTTTGCATTTGCTTAATTTTCAATTTGCGTGGCTTAACACCACAATAGTCCTGGAATTCCTTAAACTAATTGAGCTGGGTGAGAAAGATTTAAATATCAACGTGCCAAACGAGAAGTAATGCATAGAATTTCCTTGTATAAGTTTTGAAAGGCGGCCACTGTGGTGTGATGGTAGCGTGCTCCGCCTACCACACCGGATGCCCTGGGTTCAAACCCCGGGCAAAGCAACATCTAAAATTTTAGAAATAAGGTTTTTCAATTAGAAGAAAATTTTTCTAAGCGGGGTCGCCCCTCGGCAGTGTTTGGCAAGCGCTCCGGGTGTATTTCTGCCATGAAAAGCTCTCAGTGAAAACTCATCTGCCTTGCAGATGCCGTTCGGAGTCGGCATAAAATCATGTAGGTCCCGTCCGGCCAATTTGTAGGGAAAATCAAGAGGAGCACGACGCAAATTGGAAGAGAAGCTCGGCCTTAGATCTCTTCGGAGGCTATCGCGCCTTATATTTATTTATTTTTTTTTAAGTTTTGAAAGTGTTAGGCTCACGGCAGAGTGCTCGCTATTAGCTATGCTAGGCGAGAAGCAATTTTTATTTTCATATATTTTACATAGTGTTGTATAACCGATCGAAATATGTAGCCGTTATTAATATTATAAAACAAGAGTTTTTTTTGATTAGTCGGTTATTTCATCAACAATTAACGACAATTTGTTTGCCAACATTTTTCTTTTTATAGCCTGGCATAAATTATATCCTAGGTGAAATGTTATTTTTCTGGTACATTTTATTGACTGAGCAATTTTTTATATGGGGGCGAATTTTTGGGCAATATTGTGAATTTTTACCTGAGTGAAAAAGAAAGAAAAGTACCAATCGTGTACACTGCATAAAAAAGACAAAAATTTAAGAAAAGGGACCAGCGGACCAAATGGGGTTGGAAGGGACCATTTTTGGTCCAAATGGACCAAAGTGGCAACCGTGAAAGCGAAGAAAACTACCTTTCCAATTTCTCCACAGACACTGGTGAGTTTTTCGGTGATGACAGCGTTACCACTTGGGCCAGAATCGCGGATAAAAGAACTGGTAACGATATTCGGTTACATAATGTTCTGGGTACTATTTTACCGGTAACGCTCAGAATCGGGGCGTTAGTAGCAATATTGACGACCAAACAAAAAAGACACCGTTTTAAATACTGAGAACTAACGCAACAACTAACTTCTACCAGTGTTCGGATGTACATATGTATGCAGAAATAACTCATCTACTATATATTAGTGAAAGTATGTCTGTGTGTATATTTGGACTTGCAGCCTAAAGCGGCAATTACCCACCGACGTGTGCCGTACATACGGACGTTTGTCGTACGAAACACGTTTGACCGAAGCCTCATAGTAATCAATGTGTGCGTCTGTGTACATGTACATAACATATTTGTGTATGTATTGTTTACAGATAAGCACTGTTACCATTGACCATTTTCCATGCATGCGCTTCCCAAGGCAGTCGGTTCTATGTACCGGAGCGACTCGGGATTTTTCTCGACCAAGGACTGTCATCTCAGTGTAACCCCATCTAATTTGTTGCGTCCCTCCCACAAATTGTCATCCTCCCAGCAGCTCCTTGCAGCAGGACTGCTCCATATTCTCTTGCTCCGGGAAGGTATCGAATCCAATCCTGGTCCGTCTCCTGACCCTGGTCCTGAGAAATGGTTTTGCCGCATTGCCGGAAAAGAATCTTTTTAGGACGGTCATACTCTGTTCAGTGTGTCTCGTGTAAGGGATGGTTGCATCGGACAGGTTGTTCTGGGCTTGATCCCAAAACCCGACGTCCACGTAACTTTTATAAATCTTTTATGGCTCCTTGCTGTTCACGCCCAAGGGCGTCCCGTAGTCTACGCCTAAGCGCCCCCCCCCCCCCCCCACTACCTTCCAGCAGCCCCGCTGCTCAGCAAGCCACAACAAGTACCCGCTGCTGCTCGCGCCCCACGGCGCCAACAACTCAAACAGCTGCTACCACTCATAACTACAATCTCCGTAGTAGAGTCGGAAGCAATGCTGAGCAACAGCCCCTGCCCCCGTCTTCTCCCCCCCCCCCCCCCCTCTTTTCTGGCAGCAATCGTGTAGGTCAGGGAAACAGACTCTTAGTCCCTACCTCCGTTTGCACCGTTTGCCAGCACAGAATATATATGTTTGCGACATCCGCCCAATGCAGCTCCTGCCTTGGGTGGTGCCACTTTCCTAGATGTTCTGGTCTCCGCGACGGCAACCTCCCGACGGGTTTCATTGCGCCATGTTGCCAGGTCGCAAACCCAAATCATCCGGGTACCTCAATGCTTGTCCAAGGACGCCCAGTCCCAGGGCCACAACAGCAATTGCGTCCTGGCCTTCCTCAACCCAGGCGTAGTCACCCGTCGCTTACCCCCAGAGTGGCGACGTCTCCCCCCATGCACTTCAGAATTCTGCAGTTAAACTGTAATGGACTAACTGGGAAGATTACGGAGATAGTCGATTTCATAAAGCGGCACAACATCCGCATTGCTGCGATTCAAGAGACTAAACTCACAGCACGATCTGCATTGCAGACCTGCTCTGGGTATAATGTCCACAGAAAAGATCGCGAGAGCGGAAATGGAGGCGGCCTCGCGTTTATAATACACCACTCTGTGCAATATTATATATTTGATCCTGGCATCGACCGCAGGGACAATGTCTTAGAACGTCAAGGCCTATCTGTCCGGTCAGGCGATGCAAACCTAGAAATCATCAACATCTACATCCCCTCTGCCACCTGTTGCCCCAGTGGATACCGCCCTAATATCAGAGCCTTACTCACTGGCAACAATCGCATTATCTTAGGCGATTTCAATGCCCATCACGATCTATGGCATTCAAACTTGCGGGCGGACAGTAGGGGTGAGATGTTGGCGGATGAAATAGAAGAAACGACGTTCTGCACAATAAACGGAGACGCCCCCACACGTATGGTAGGAAGCTGTCACAGTTCGCCAGATATCTCAATCGTGAGCGCAGAACTCGTAAACTGCGTCAACTGGCAGCCGATGGTAACATTGGCATCCGACCACCTGCCTATACTTATTTCGCTCGAGCGTACCGCCGACTTCATCGTCACCGAAAAACGCACTTTCATAAACTTTAAAAAAGGAAAGTGGGTAGAATATAAATCTTTTACAGACAACCTCTTTGCTGCCCTCCCTATCCCGACTGATGCCCTTCAAGGGGAGCGTGCCTTCCGCAAGGTCATTGAATCCGCCTCGGCACGTTTCATTCCCGCCGGGAGAATTCCCGAAATCCGGCCCCACTTCCTGGCGGAGGCCGCAAACTTAGCGAGAGAACGTGACCTTATAAAGCAGCTTGATCCAGGCGACCCCCAAATAAGGGATATAAACCAACGCATCAGATAGCTTGTGGATGAACACAAGCGGGCGAAATGGGAGGAGCACCTAAGAGGTTGTAACCTCTCTACCGGTGTGGGTAAACTTTGGTCCACCGTAAAGTCCCTATCGAATCCGACTAAGCACAAAGACAAAGTTTCCATCGCCTTTGGCGACAAAGTGCTGTCGGATGCGAAAAAATGCGCGAGCGCTTTCTGCCGACAATATATAATGCATTCTACGGTCGACAAAGATAGACGGAGGGCCAACAGACACGCACATAAACACAAATTCAGCGCGTCACCAATCACCATCACCGCTAAAGAGGTTGAGGACGCCATTGGTCGCGCTAAACCATCCAAAGCAGTGGGCCCAGACGGCATAGCCATGCCGATGCTTAAAAGCCTAGGGAAAGAGGGTTTCAAATATTTAGCGCAGGTCTTCAACCTGTCTCTTTCCACCTTTGTCATACCCGAGAAATGGAAGATGGCCAAGGTGGTCCCGCTACTAAAGCCTGGTAAACCAGCTAACATAGGAGAGTCGTATCGTCCGATATCTCTCCTATCGCCAGTGGCAAAGACGCTCGAAGCCATTTTGCTCCCTTATTTCCAAGCAAATTTGCAGCTAGCCTCTCATCAGCATGGCTTCAGAAAACTCCATAGCACTAGATAAATTGCGGTTTAAATCAAAACCCCCACCATAGAACAGTACTCGTAGCGCTAGACCTATCAAAAGCCTTTGATACGGTCAACCATGGCTCGCTCCTGCAAGACCGGGAAGAGTCTACCCTTCCCCCTTTTCTTAAAAGGTGGACCGCAAATTATCTGGGTGGTCGGCAGGCATCGGTGCAATTTAGAAACGAAACATCAAAACCAAGGAGAATTAAACAAGGGGTGCCACAGGGTGGTGTCCTATCCCCACTTTTGTTTAATTTCTACATATCTAAGCTACCTTCACCACCGGAAGGAGTCACAATCGTTTCCTACGCCGATGACTGCACAGTAATGGCCACAGGCCCAGGCCCACAGATCGATGAGCTATGCAATAAAATAAACGGCTACCTCCCTGATCTCTCCAGTTTTATCGCCTCGCGAAACCTGGCATTATCACCGACTAAATCTTCCGCGACCTTATTTCCAATTTGGACGTCCCAAATGTCGACCATTTTGAACATCCACGTCGATGGCACTACGCTACCGACTGTCCTACACCCCAAAATCTTGGGTGTGACGTTTGATCAGGATCTACATTTTGGTGAGCACGCAGCCGCAATTGTTCCGAGAATTCAGAGCCGTAACAAAATTCTCAAATCCCTTGCTGGCAGTACCTGGGGAAAAGATAAAGAAACGCTCATGACTACATACAAAGAAATTAGCCAGCCGATTACGTGCTACGCGTCACCCATATGGTCGCCAAGCCTAAAAATTACCCACTGGAAGAAGCTACAGGCCTGTCAAAATACTGCTCTCAGAATTGCCACAGGCTGTCTTCTTATGTCCCCAGAACACCATCTGCATAATGAGGCGAGTATACTCCCCATCAGGGAGTGAAACGAGATGCTGACCAAACAGTTCCTGTTAAATACCCAGAAACCTGGGCATCCCAACAGACATGTGATTGATGAGCCAACACCGCCCAGGGGCTTAAGGAGTAATCTCCGTAAGCATTTTGAGGAAATACGGCACCTGAGAACCCAGCCGTATGAAGCGAAAAAACACAAGCAGGTCCTTGGTGAACTCCACAAACAGGCGTCGGACCTTTATGCCGGGAATTGCCCGGTGAATCCAGTACTCAAAGAAAAGTATCCAAAACTCGCGGAAGAGGAACGCATACTCCCCAGGGAAACGCCAGTCACTCTGGCTCAACTTCGTTCTGGATACTGTAACAGGTTAAACTCTTACATATCCAGAATCAACCCCGACATACAAAATGTATGCCCCGCTTGCAATGTGTCCCCACATGACACCAACCATCTCTTTAATTGTAATGTGGAACCAACGCCTCTAACACCCCTTTCCTTATGGTCCACCCCTGTTGAAACAGCAAGTTTCCTTGGACTCCCGTTAGAGGATATTGATGACAATCTGTGATCGGTCGCGGCTGTTAGGTGGGGGGCGAAGCACTGCTACAACAACAACAACAACAACCATTTTGCATGCATGCTTATGGGAACATCAACTTTCTCCAATTTAATTGTTGATGTTGTAAAAGTTAATATTAAATAAATATAAATAGATTACATATTTATAATCTGGACTTTTACGCAATTATTTCGAATTATTTTCACAATTTTTCAAACTTTAATTAGGTGTTTTTGCATAAAACTGCAAACGGTCAAAAATTAGCGCACAACTCTGTATAGTGAGAGAGCGATCAGCTGACACGTTCTTACGGAAAAAATCAAAATTGTTTTGATTTCTACGTTCCGGGCTACGTACGTACGGGCGTTGCACATCGGTGAGTTTTCGTTTACAATGCACACTCAAAAGATAGGTCGTGTCAGCCGACACGTTTTTGGTACGTACGTTCGTGAGTAACTGCCGCATAAACCGCAGAATGGAATCGAACGAAATTTTGCCATGACATTCCCTGAGTGCGTCAATCTATGGTAGGCTATATAAACAAAGTTTTCGACAAGGGGGCGTGGCACCTCCCATACAACTGGAATTTTTCGTAGTCAATAATCTGAAAGTATTAAGGACAGACGACTGAAATTAGGCGAGTGGTTATATGAGACCAATCCCTACCCCCTCCAGAAAAACTGGGTATAACGAAACAGGGGGGCGTGGCACCTCCCATACAACTGGAATTTTTCGTTGTCAATATATCTGAAAGTAGATGACTGAAATTAGGTGAGGAGGTATATAAGACTAATCCCAATCCCCTCGGGAAAAATTGGAGATAGCGAAAAAGGAGCGTGGCATCTCCCATACAAATGGGGGTTGGGATTAGTCTAATATATTAGTCTATATAGTACTGCTTTTATTTATACCCGAACGACGTCGGGTACTCTGCTAGTATATTCTATTTTTTAATATACTTTAATATATACAACGCTGTAGCGCCTCGTCTTAGTAAACACAAATCATAACCAAACGCAAAATATCAGTCGCTTGCAGTTTGCAAAAAGCGTTGATTTTCATATTTCACGACTGCTGCTTTTTGCGACTGTTAAAATCAAGACTATTGATTTTACAGCGACTGTGGCCACTGAGGCAAGCCGCAGTAATATCAATAATTAAATATACAAAGGCGCGACTGTTTACAGCATTTCATTTCTTTCGCTTTTCGTTTTTTGCTTGTGCTAGAACTGAGACTGTTGTTTTTTCTCAAAAGCGCAAGCACCAGCAAGTGTTCGTATTAATAATTCGACGAACAGTAGTCTATAAAAATCGAAATTTTTGTGACTTTTAATATTCCGGCTGCAGTTTTTTAAACACTGCTCCTACCCCAGAAAATTTTCAACATTTATAGTGCATGTAAAGAACATAAACGGCTACCCCGTGTATTAGCTGAATTTCACAAACGCGCTGTCAATGATAATAAAAATTCATTAGCAATTATTTCCTTTATTTAAATTTTCTTCGCTAAAAATATGTGAAGTTACGAAAATAAATTGTCACGATCAGCTGGTTTAGCAGAGTTGCACTGCCACACCGCCATTTTATGCAGGGTAAAACTGTAACGCGTTTGCGTTGCGAGCAGGCAACAATTTTCACACAAGAACGAAATACCCCGTAAAGGCGATACCTGCTTTTTAGAATAGAACAAAATATATTTACAACCCTTGCGCGGCATACAAAAAGCGTAACACTTTTGCCAGAAAAGAAAACGCTATGAGTGTTGACCCATATTTGTCGAATATATGTATGATATGATTTGATTGTTTTTTTTCCGGCACTTTTTGCTTTCTTTTTGGGTAACTCAAATTTGTATACTCAGCTGAGCAGAGCTCACAGAGTATATTAATTTTGTTCGCATAATGGTACCCCGTAACGGCATAAACTAATCGAGATAGATATAGACTTCTGTATATCAATTTGATCTGGGTGAAAAAAGAAATTCGTTTAGCCATGTCCGTCCGTCCGTGAACACGATAACTTGAGTAAATTTTGAGGTATCTTAATGAAATTTGGTATGTAAGTTTCTGGACACTCATTTCAGATCGCTATTTAAAATGAACGAAATTGGACTATAACCACGCCGACTTTTTCGATATCGAAAATTTCGAAAAACCGAAAAAGTATGGTTATTCATTACCAAAGGCGGATAAAGTGATGATTTCAGAATGGGCGTGATTCTTTTTCATTTAATTTGTCTAGAATACTTTTAATGCCATAAGTCGAACAAAAATTTACCAATACTTTTGAAATTTGGTAAGGGCGCAGCTTCTATGACGATAACTGTTTTCTGTGAAAATGTGTGAAATCGGTTGAAGCCACGCCCAGTTTTTATGCACAGTCGACCGTCTGTCCTTCCGCTCGGCCGTTAACACGATAACTTGAGCAAAAATCGATATATCTTTACTAAACTCAGTTAACGTACTTATCTGAACTCACTTTATCTTAGTATTAAAAAGGGCGAAATCCGACTATGACCACGCCCACTTTTTCGATATCGAAAATTTCGATAAATGAAAAAAATTCCATAATTCTATACCAAATACGAAAAAGGGATGAAACATGGTGATTGGATTGGTTTGTTACGCAAA
Organism: Eurosta solidaginis; assembly: GCF_040869045.1. Taxonomy (NCBI): domain Eukaryota; kingdom Metazoa; phylum Arthropoda; class Insecta; order Diptera; family Tephritidae; genus Eurosta; species Eurosta solidaginis. The sequence continues at coordinate 12,698,323 of NC_090322.1, forward strand.
ATATAACTTTAGACAAAACTTTATAAAATGGGTGCGACACCTACCATACTAAGTAGAAGAAAATGAAAAAGTTCTGCGGGGCGAAATCAAAAGCCCTTGGAATTATGGCAGGAATACTGTTCGTATGTGATATGGAATTAAAAACCATCTACGAAATCCTACGAAACAATCGCAGCTAAGCTCTCAGCTGAGTATGTAAGGTTCGGTTACACCCGAACTTAGCCTTCCTTACTTGTTTTCCAAAACTTAACAGATACATACATATCGTCAGACGCACACAAGAATATTTTCAGCAAAAAATACTTATAAAACAGATTCACATTAACACTTCAAAGCGAAGAAAGCGGCCACGACTTTATTGTTATCTTATGACGATGCCAAAGCGTCATAGAGAAGCAAGGCTACCAAATCGTGTATTTATATCCTCCTTAAGAAATATAATATAAAGAAAGGCTTTTTATCATGATTTTTCCTGCGAAAACAGGCGCTAGAAGTAGAGACAAACAAAAAATATTGAAAATGATGAGCAGTGGATTTCGAAGTCACGAACTTTGAATTGGCTTCTTTAAAGCTTTACTGAGAAGCACATTTTGTGGCTCCGCTTCTTAAAAATTCCCATACCATCCGTCTAACACCTACGTCTACAAATTTCAAATGATTACCTACTACTTTCAATAAATTAAAAATCTTAGACATATAAACGCAGCGATGCCCACCTAGTCTATAAATTTTGTTGTTATAACCATAATATGTATATGTAAATATCTAGATATACCGTGTCTAATGGATGGGTGCCAATTAATAGTATGATAAACCCACGTAACAACGCTGGCGCCGTTGCTTACAATGGGAAAATTTATGTTATTGGTGGATACTGGAACACAAGTGCAATTGACTCTGTTGAATGTTACGATCCTGCAACAGATCGCTGGACTCTATGTACTAATTTGATTGATTACCATAGTTGCTCTAGTGTAAGTTGTAAATTAATTTTAAAATAATTGGCCATATATATAATCAATCAATATATTCGCATGACTTTAGGCGACTGTGCACAATGGAAACATTTATGTTATAGGTACCAAAGTTACGTACCATCCTACGTGGTTTGGTTCTGATGCAATTAAATCATCAACTCTGGAGCGTTACGATCCACAGAAAAATAAATGGACTGAGGTTTGATTGAATGCTTATTTTTTAAAGTAAACTGGTATAAACGTCTTTTACTTTTCTATAGCTCTGTTGCTTGCGTTCTGCACGTGATGGAATTGGCTGCATTTCCTTCAACAATCAATTGTGGGTAGTTGGTGGCAATCATTGGAATAATGTTTCAGTTTACGATGAAGAAAAAAATCACTTAATTGGAAAGCGATCAATAGGTATTGAGGGAAGTTTCTATTGTTTCACTGTACCTAAAGCTGTATTTCAAAGTGAATGTGAAAATTGATAAAATAAAAAAAAAATGAATTATTTGTGGAGTGCTTCCGTTATTCAACAACTTGCTGACAGGAATTCAAAAACCTTCCCAATATTCAGCCGCATGTGAGTATTTTGAGTGTTGCCTACATTTGAGGTTATCCAGCACGGTGAAGCTGCTTGTAAGTATTTGAGCACTCTATTAATTTTGACCATGTCGGACATATTTAATTAAAAAATTGGCCACCAGGCTGACCATGTTGACTCCTTTTCTGTCCTTGATGCGGGATCTCCAAAGTCACACTGGGCGAATTGCACTATCTGCACAAGTCCGCTGACTCGGCAGGACAACACTAATTTACACTATTTTACCTGCGGGAACAAAGCGAGCCATATCAGTCTCTGGCCTTGTGCTACTTCTTTTCTCCATGGAGGGTGTTGGTTTGCAATAGGAGATCAGCAAGACAGTTCTCTTATGCGGAGATCACAGTGGATTTTATAATGAGAACATGATTCTTTCTAGTATAGCTTTCCCCGCATAGGAGAGATTAAATTCCTTTGGCAACAAAAAAGAGTTATTCGTTTTTTTTAACACACAAAATGTCTCATTTTATTAGCCTGAACTTCTTTCTTAAACTTGAAAACTGTAAAGCCTTTTCAATCGTTTTCACTTGACATCCTTCAAAGATTCATAGCGACAAACAAAATAAAAATAAAAACAAACAAACAAAATGGGAAGGTGAAAATCAATGTCAGATAATAAAGCTAATAAAAATGCGTAACCAAAAGCCCGTGTCATGAAATGATTGCACAAACTCTAGCGACTATTTCGAAGTGGTTCCGAAGTTCACAGATGAAGAGTTTTCGTGTATGAGTTGAGGCCACAATCCATGGTGCTGAGTCCATCAGAATCCAGAACCATCGATAAAAGCTGAGTAACAAAACAAATGATGTTAGTTTACTTCGTGCTATGAAAAGTCATAGCTTTAGCTCATTCCCATTGAAAAAATTAGACAATAACTGAAAAAGGCTTCATCACTCAATTCGCACTAAACGGGTTTGGTATGAATGTTTTTTTTTTTTGAAAATTGGGAAGCCGATTTAAAATACCGAGTAACTTATTGCCAGAGGTCTGACTTCGATATAGAAACGAACTCTGGGATATGGTATTCTTCAATCGTATTCTGGTATAAAATATTTTGCAGATAAAAGTCTAGTTGAGGGGTTGACTGCTAATACGCTACCAAAAATATCGAGAGAGGTGTCAGAGGCGTCTTAATATCAGCATAAATAATCCGAAGGCGAAAATAAAAATTTTAACTCGTTCAAAAGATATTAACGAAAAACCGAAAAATTACCCGCGGGTCCCTCCGAAACCGGGGTGTAATCCATAGTATTTTCGCGTAGAACACCTTTCTCCGTTGGGGGCCTTCGGCCGCGCTTATAAAAAATTACCCTGGGTGGGTCCAACACCGGTTTTGAGACCAAAACTATATCCGCGCAAAACACTTATCTACACAATTTTTTTTGTGGGTACACCAACATTAACACAACCACATGAAAATCGCCAACTTCAACTTCTCGAGAACAATACTGCGAAGGCGGAAAAGAAAAATTGTATCTCTGTCCGGAGATATTTGCAGTTGAAGTTGGTGATTTCCATGTGGTTGTTGTTGTGTAGTACCCACAAAAAAATTGTGCATCACCGTGGCGGCAGCCACGGTTAAACCACACACCCGGACGTGGCATGGCGTAGCCCAGGGTTATTTTTTACAAGCGCGGCCGAAGGCCGCCAACGCAGAAAGGTGTTCTGCGCAAAAATACTATGGATCCCATCCCCGGTTTCGGAGGTACCCGCGGGTCCTTTTTCGGTTTTTCGTTAATATCTTTTGACCGAGTTAAAATTTTTATTCTCCGCCTTCGGATTATTAATACTGATGCCAGCACGCGTCGTTTGACACCTCTCTCGATATTTTTGTTAGCGTATTAGCAGTCGACCCCTCAACTAGACTATTACCTAAAAATTTTTCTTTTCCGCCTTCGGATTATTGTTGTCGAGGTCAATACGCGTCTTTTGACACCTCTCGATATTTTTGGTAGCTTATTAGCGAGTCGACCCCTCAACTAGACTTTTACCGAATTTTGTAACCGTTTTCCGATAAACCGTTTTTCAACTGATGATGAAATAGGCTTTTTCAAGGCCCTCCCTGCTAGACAGAGCTGACGGAAACTCCAACACATTAACAGAATTGTTGATATCACTAATACACTCGCATACATTTTTCCTTTTATTCCTTTGGAAAATTATGGTATGTATTAGAGATATACGCCGTCGATAAACGCCGCCGCCGTCGCCGAATGTCAAAAATATCGGCGCGGCGGCGGCGTCCGGCGCGTTACTATATTTTCTACTCGTTTAAGACTGTTTAGGCCATTTATTGTTCATGTCGAAAATTGGTCGGATATGGTCGAAAGTGGTATCGGCGGATGCGCATCACTGCCAGTTATAAGAAACTAATTGCAAAATGTAACTCTTTCTAACTGTTCCAAAGTTATTTTAAAAAACGGGCGCTTACGATGTCAGCTTAACGCGGACTTTGCACCAAGTTATTAAAACAAAACACTAAAAGAAAAGTTATATAATAAGTTTATATGCTCGATTTGCATATTTAAAAAAAAAATTAATAATGAACAATTAATTCAAATAAAATGACCCAAGGCGAACATGTTTTCTAATTGTCCTCAAGTTATTAAAAAAGGAAACTACCCAAAAAAGGTGCAGATTTTTTCTTAAATTTTATATTACGATTGGGTGAAAGAATATGGGAAATCAGTGATGCAAAATCCTTTAGTAGGCTCTAGGGGCATAAACACTCCTTTGAATTGATTCTTACCTCATACTTAAGTTGAGGATATATGTATGTACGTATGAGAAGGGTTTGAAAAATCACTTGGGCTTACATTCAAACATCTGTTGTTTATTTGCAAAACTATACAATAGCGTCTGAAATGTAAATTTTGATTTTCGCACTTCATTCTTCAACACCCAAGTCTCGCGGTTTAACATTTCCTAAAGTTGGCGGCCCTATCCAAAACTAGTCCCTTGGAATGAATCACATTGATTATAGCCTATCATAAAAATAAAAAATGTAAGGCCCGATAACCTCCGAAGAGATCTAAGGCCGAGCTTCTCTTCCAATTTGCGTCGTGCTCCTCTTGAATTTCCTACAAATTGGTCGGATGGGACCTACATGTTTTATGCCGACTCCGAACGGCATCTGCAAGACAGATGAGTTTTCACTGAGAGCTTTTCATGGCAGAAATACACCCGGAGCGCTTGCCAAACACTGCCGAGGGGCGACCCCGCTTAGAAAAATTTTCTTCTAATTGAAAAACCTTATTTCTAAAATTTTGATGTTGCGTTGCCCGGGGTGCGAACCCAGGGCATACGGTGTGATAGGCGGAGCAAGCTACCATCACACCACGGTGGCCGCCTTTTATAGCCTATCAACCAAGTTTAAATATCTCCTACACGTTACGGCTCCTCTTACAAATGTGAATACGTAGGCACATATATTTATCAGGTGAGGCTTTGTCCTTCGCAAGAACACTCAAAGTGGTGAAACAAACGCTTTCTCAGGACAGTCGAATTAATGACCGTGTGTGCTTCTTCCCGAACTAGTCTGAAAACTTAAGCTACGCGGTCATCCATAATGAGCTCTTATATCACAAGGCCGGAAAACAGCAGTTACCATCTTTAAATTTAAAATTGGTCGACTTTCATTCTAAAATATAGTTTTTATTTAACGAAGACTATGAAATCAATGTTGTGAACACAAAAGTCTCCAAACTTTGGTCTACATTTTAAAAATTTTATCCAGGGTCCTTGTAAAATTTTAATTATGTAGATGCGCCGAGGATTATACGATTTCCACCCATTACGCAATGACATCCACTTAGACTGCTTATGATTTCGAGGGCGGCATCTTTGGCCGAATAGTCACTCCCTAACGTTTCAAGGTGTTTCTCTAGTGTAGCTCGGCAGCATAGCGCGACAAAAACATCCGTTAGAAAGTCTTCGGAGCTACACCTAGAGCTTCTAGGAAAGTGACGTCGACGAAGGTATGAGTTCGAAGTCGCAGTCCTATAGCTTCTGTGCTGGCATATGGTGTGAGGGTCAGGAGGCGTGGTAGCGACTGGTGGTCGGAATTGCTGCTGTTCGCACATCGGGAATTTTAGCTCTTAAAAACAGCCGAAAAAACTGGAGGCGCCCTGTGCCACGAAAGCCATGAGTATTAATAGCAGCCGTAAGTCGCCTTTGTGCGTGACCGCCAAGGAACCACAAATATGATTTAAAGGAATTGTGTTCGCGAAGATTATTAGGAGTTAACCCCAGGTGAAACTACGCTTTGCACGAGATATACAGACAAAAGTGTGACCATTTTATGTATCTTTATTTCTTTAGGGGTTAGGTTCGAAGCCTCTCTAGAGTAAGCAAAAGAGGGAAAATCCCTCCGCAAGGAGCTACTGAAGATTTTTTAACGCTCTGCGAGATTTTGAGGCAAAAACCCCGGATTTTTCCGAAATGGCCAAAACGTTGATTTCCTTAAATACATACAAACAAAGCCTTTCCTAAGTAATATTTTTTTAAATGGAAAAATTAAGTTTTTTAAAGTAAGAACACCGCCCACGCCGCCGCCGATAAAGTGATCGCCGTAAACCTCTAGTATGTATGTGTATGCATACACGTATACAGAAAGTTTACATCAGGTTTGTCATAGGGCTCTTGAAAAAAGTCGACTTACTCGACTAGTCGGTTAACCGACTAACCGGTTGTAACCGCTTGCCCGGTTTTTAACCGAATATAGATATTCGGTTAACCATTTAGCAGCGATTAACCGACTACTCGCTTTGCTGCCACTAGTCGACTTTTGGCACATAATCGGTTACCATTAACGGAATATTTCATTTGAAATTTTTTCACAATCACTTTCTAGAAATTTTCCGCCCCTGATACATATTCTGCATGGTAACAATATGCAGCATACTGTATTTTCCATATTGGCATGGTTGATGATGGTCAACCATATTTTTGTCATGATATTTACGTGTTTATATTAAATCTTCTTTTATAGGTATCAGGAGCACAAAATATCTTGTAAGTGGGTATGAAAAAAATTTTAAATAAATATTATGTAGGTAACATTTGGATTTTGCTTCAACCAAAATTTATTTTTTCAAAAATATAGTTACCAGAAAGAAAATTTTAACATATGTAAATACTTTTTTGATAGATTTTTTCAACTAAATATATATAATTAAAGCAAGCAAAACAAGCCATGGGTCAGCATTTGCGAAAGGCAAAACATATGTCTATTAGTATAAGTTAGTTGTTATAAAGGTTTAGGAACTCTAACGCTTGCTCTTGTGGCCCAGGAATATGTAACATAAAGACATTTCAAGCCTGTATGAGCGTGTGTTAATCAGTGGCAAAGTACGTTGGAAAGGAAATTTTTTTAAAGACATGAGGTGTATATAATTTCGTGTTCTTGCCGTTAACTATTGGGAAAAACGCTTACGATAGTAAAAAGACTTATCACCATAGAAAATTCTCTATGTATGAGATTTGAGCCTTTTAAGAATGTATTTTTAACACGCTTTTATTAGCTTGGCCTGTATGTAACGGAATCTTTGAGCTTAATTTTCACCGGTTTCTAGAAGTCTGATTAATTTGAAACTTTGCATACGTATCAAGGGCCGATGACAATGGATTAATATGATGGTGTGGTGACATAAGGTCAATTGGCCTTATTACCACTTTGAATGGCCATAAGTTTGATTGAAACTTTGCACACGTATCAAGGATCGATGACAATGCATTAATATGATGGTGTGGTGACATAAGGTCAACGGCCATAAGGTCAATTGGCCTTATTACCACTTTGAATGGCCTTAAGTTTGATTGAAACTTTGCACACGTATCAAGGATCGATGACAACGCATTAATATGATGGTGTGGTGACATAAGGTCAACGGCCATAAGGTCAATTGGCCTTATTACCACTTTGAATGGCCTTAAGTTTGATTGAAACTTTGCACACGTATCAAGGCTCGATGACAATGCATTAATATGATGGTGTGGTGACATAAGGTCAACGGCTATAAGGTCAATTGGCCTTATTACCACTTTGAATGGCCATAAGTTTGATTGAAACTTTGCACACGTATCAAGGCTCGATGACAATGCATTAATGTGATGGTGTGGTGACATAAGGTTAACGGACATAAGGTCAATTGAACTTATGACTACCCCAAATGGACATAGATTTGAAACCTTGCACATAATGCGAAAAACGCATTCCTCTATTAATGATAGAAGTGAATGCATGGCACATCTACGAAAGAGCATACTGGAGCCCTTTTTAACACGCTTTTATTAGCTTGGCCGGTGTCTATCTATGTATCCATGTATGTATGTAACGGAATCTGGAGTGGAGCCGAGAGCCCTGGTAATGCAGAGCTCCGGACTCCGTTGCACCTTTTGAAGCATTTTAAGATACGTACTTTTAGCTATGCAGGCCACCAGACCAAGGCATCATAAAGAAGAATCGGGCGCACAATGGCTGTGTACATCCAGTAGGTCACCTTAGGGGAGAATCCCCAGGAGGTGCCAATTGCCCTCTTGCAGGTAAACAGCTCTGCTGCTACCTTCTTGGATCGCTCCACTATATGGTCACTCAATAATAGCTTCTTATCCAGAATGACTCCCAAATACTTGACTTGATCGCTAAACGCTAAGAACGTACCCCCAATTCTTGGCGGTGTAAGATTTGGTACTTTGTACCTCCTCGTGACTTCCAAACCTCTGGCGGGTTGTATTCCTGGAGCAGCTCCAGGATGTCAGCTGGGTCCGTTGGCGTCACTGGAACCCAGGCTCTAGCCCTGAGTCGTGAGGGGATATCACGCGCCTCCTCTACCTTGAGGCGCGCGCCCGGTTATACCACCCCTATCAGCGTGACGGCGGCCCTATAGAGGTTTACCGACCTGGCGTCGTCACAGCCAATTAGCTTGGCATTGCCCTGGAACTACCCTGCATCGGTGTAAGATGGCGGTGGACTAGGGTTGTCTTTCTTAACCTTAACGGCCACCGTAGCGAGCGCGGCCTCGATCCACTTCCACTGTTGTTTCGGGATCCTGCCATCTTCGCTGCTCTCGTCTATAATGCCAATGATCTGCCGACCCTTGGGAATTTCGGCGAAAGACCGTGTCCAGCCTCCCAGCGTCTTGGCCCTTTTCGGTGCCGTGGGGTTGGCTTCATCCATGGACCGCTGGCGTTTCGAGGTTTCATCACTCTCGACAAAAACTTTTAAAATTACTTGAACTAAAAGCTTAAAAATAAATAATAGTTTAAAAAAACTAAAAAAACGCTTTTATAGCTAACCGAACTAAAAAGTAGAAAATAATTTTCAATTAAAAAGAGTTTATATAACAGTAGTAGAAGGTCAAACAATCATTTATAGTTAATCACCTCAAAATAAAAAAATAATAAAATTTAAGTTATTATCAGAATAATTTAATTCACAGTAAAAAGCGTGGGGTGCTTGATATTGAGTGTTAAAATCATTCTATTGGCAACTATCTGAGAGGAAAGATATGAAATGTCAAATGCACCCCACGCTTTTTAATCTGGATTAAATTATCTGTTATTCTGTTAATTAAATTTTAATATAATTTTATTTTGAGGTGATTAACTATAAATGATTGTTTGACCTTCTACTACTGTTATATAAACTCTTTAATTGAAAATTATTTTCTACTTTTTAGTTCGGTTAGCTATAAAAGCTTGTTTTTTTTAGTTTTTTTAAACTATTATTTATTATTTTACCAAATCCTTCCAAAGACCCCTTTGCGAACGTGAATGTGAGTATTTTCTTTTGTCTAATATATTTGTTATTAATTCGCTTTTCGCAACAATTTAAATGACACGCTAAATAGTAACAGCTAATATATGTACATACATATGTATTTCACAAGCTATTCGTACTTTTTTGTTTGAAATGGACTCAATTGACAGCAGTGCGTGAACGTTTTGAAGAATTCAGAATAAGTAATTTGCACTTGCGAATATTTCAGAACTCAGCACTCGTTCATGTTCATAAAAGGTGTGTGGGGTACTTATTGCGTTAAAAAGTTTTTACAGAGCAATGCATCCGGTACGTTTCGGTACCAAACCCGATCATATTGCGAACGATTTGTTATGACCACATGCGACCTTCTTGATCATCCCGCCCTCCTACCCCTTACAGCCATGAGGAGTACGGGGTCGCCAGAGCCTCGGCTGTTAATGAAACAGGATTCGCCACGGACAGGTGAGGTTGACAATTGGGTTTGGAGAAGCTATATATTGCGTTGGCAACCTGAAAGGGTTGCGCTACGCAACCCCTTGAATCTGGTATTTTAGTCGCCCCTTACGACAGGCATACCGCGGGTATTTCTGACCCCCTAACCCGCCTAGTCTCTGTTATCAGAATATTATGAAACCGAAAATCGTTATCAGTTCACAACAATGCGGAATTGAGAATAAAATGAAAATGTGAACTAAATTTTATGTTAGAAATTATTAATATTGTTTAGAAATTCTTGCACATTAACATGGATACATTTTTTTTTTTTTTTTGTAATTTTGTTTAAACAAATATTTAGCAAATACGTGTAATTTTGCGTGTTAACAAGACGATAACACCTTAATCATAAATTGTTGTCTCCCAGAGAAAATTTGTACACCTTATTTTTGTAATGAGTAAAATGTTACCTATTTATTGGCAAACTGCAAATATATGTTAAAGTATTATTCGTAGATAAAGAATTATTCGTCAATCACTTTTTGGAAGATATATTATTTTTTATGGTGGTGTGGCGTTGTTCGCTTAACACACCAAAGTCGTGGGTTCAAAGCCTGAATTGTGATAAAAAGTCGATCCCGAAATACTACAATTCGCTGTTTTTGCGCGCTGTTGCTGTTGTTGAAAAAGCTCTTTCGCTGCTGTTCGTAGTTTCGATAATTTCATATTGTTCCATAAGCTCTTTATAGGTTTTCGCATTAAACAGAAGGCTTTTCAACTCGTTTCGAAGTTTTAACCCTTCGACAATATATCGGATGATTGACGTTTGGTCCACGTTGCCTATGGCAGCAAGCTTTCGCATATGTAAAACATATTCGTGCATACTCTCGGAATCTTTCTTTTTCCTACCTCTTAATAGCTGATGGATCTCAGCGCTGCTTAAATTTTTATCAAATTCTGCTATAAGCGCCTCGCGTAGAGTGTTATAATTTGCTATCGCAACTGTCTCTAGGAAGAGTTTCGCTGTGCCCTTCATTTTGTTTCGTGCGTTTACATACTTTTGTTTTTCTTTTAACTCATATGCTTCTACATTTTCTTCGAAATTCTGTAGCCACCATTTTACTGGCATACTAATTCCATCGTAGTCCGGCACGATTTTGGAAAAGCTCTCGATTGAAATGGAACTTTTTGCATTGCTGCAGAGCTTTTCTGTTAATAAACGTAAAAGTTCGACATTTCCATTATCTTTTTCTATATCAACTGCGGTTGAATCGTTATTAGGCATTTTGCTATTATTGATGTTTTTTTGGTCTAAGTTATTTTCACTTTCGCTTTCTGTTAGGACTTCTTGAGATACTTCGTTATTAGAAGTAATTAGACCACCTTTTTCTTCTTCTCTGATATTATTCCCTTTCCAGATCTTAGTAGCATCATACGATACTGGAAATTTTAAACTGTTATCTTTCTTTTGTATTAGTTCCGTTATGCGAAAAGTGATTTTAATTGTGTGTAGGTTGAGCCCCCATGTAATAATAATTAGTAATAATTATTGTTTAAAGTTGTTTATTGATTAAATATTCAATGTTCGATGAATTCAATAAATTACAATTAATAGTTTGGTAGTGAAAATTAGATAATTAACTTGGATTTGAAAATATTCAACTTAATAGTTCAACTTAAATGACACGACTTGTACTACTTAACGACCGACGATTCTCTCTTCGACTTTCAACATCAACGACTGGATAACGACTTGACTTCTTGATTTCAATGACACCAATAACTGGAGTGCATGGCTATTATCCGAGTATTGCAGGGCTGCCACCCTTTTACATGTGTAATATGGCAACATGAAAATTGTATACCTTTAATAATACAAGCATGGGGGTAATCAGCCAAATAATATTGTAAGGAATTTAGTGAAATTCCTGCTATTTGCAACCCTCTACTAACGTTCGTATCGCTAAACTGTTGAATAAAACACTCCAATATTCCGTATTACACAAATATCTTTATTAGACTACTTTGAGAGTAGTTAACAATTATACTGCACTTCGCAACTGATAGCGTGTTTAAAACAAACTGATTCTTACACAGCTTTCGCTCCTTTTATACTCTCTGCTGTCTCGTTCGCATACTTCTAGGCGTTTCTTCTTCTAGAATTTACTACTTAGTTACCAGATATACGCGTCGCGCGTATATCTATAGTTTATAGCCTCTCGCATCGCCATATGCGCGTGTATATGTGAGTACTGATGATTGCATACTTTTGTGAGAATCTCAGTTATATGCATGTGAATTTGTTTGTGTAGATAAAAGGGCCTGCTTAGCATCGGCTTAGAGGTGATAGCATCCCTTAGTGATGCTAATATTCGTCACAATATTAACTGCGGTATCATACAATATCAGCTTAGGTCGAGATAATCACCCCTATGATGGTATCCGCCGGATGGTTGCGGACGGAGTTATACTCGATCCGACGGTATTTGGTAGCATAATAAACGCATGATAAAGCAGTGTGCGGATCGATTAAAAAAATGGCATCACCGATAACAAACAAATTTACTGCTTTCTCATCCGTAGTTCACTGTGTTGCGGATCTTATTAAAATAAAGATGGAGAGCAATAAAATGTAAGGGAAAACATTTTTATATATCTTTTTTGAGTAATATATATTAAAAATTCCATTTTTTAGGAATATAAAAAATTCCATTTTTTAGGAATATATATTAAAAATTCCATTTTTTTATGGTCACATTTCTTAACTCTTTTCTTCATGGTGGCCACCACAGTTAACCACCTTAATTTTGATGTGTAACTGAAAACAGCGCCATCTTACGGAAACGTTGAGTATTGTGATGCTTCTATAAGGCAGCCATGAGATATCTGTCAAACAAATATTTCAAAATTCCAAGCGCAACGGTCATTTACAGTTAGGAAATTTCAATCGAAATTGCGAATTTCTAGGCCGTGAGCGTTTGTAAATATTTTTTCTTTGATGGTGAGCAAATTCTATATTTAGCTGTTTATTATTGTGCAAAATACGTATTCCGATACTCTAAGTGTAAAATCCAACTCAATCTTGCCAAAATGTTTGCAATAATTTGAGTTTTTCAAAGTGGTTAGCAGAGGTAGCCACCGCTCGGTAAGTAGCTAAACTTTAAGCGAATTTTAGTGAAATACAATAAAGAACAAAAATTTAGGGTTCTTTGAGAAAATGGCTTATTACTTACTGATATATGAAGATATACCTTCAGATACTGATAGCTGTGTGGGTGGAGATGGATCTGATGAAGACGAACCTGATATTGAAGACGTCCCCCTTGACTCGCAACAGTTTTCACTTGGTGACAATTTTTTTCCATCTGATGAGGAGTTTGACTCTGACGATGAAGCTCCCTTATCCCATCTTCTTGGACGTAATCAGCCCACTACAGAAGATATTCCGCTACTAGCCCTTGGTGTGGGCCCTCCAAAATGGAAGAAAGCTTATACAATTTTAGCTCCTGAAAACTTTACAACTTCAAGCCATTTGCCGGGCGAAACAACCAGTCTAGCTGCACACCAACAATTGGCCCCTCTGAACATTTTCAATTTGCTTTGGACGGATAAGATTATGCGACACGTAACATTTCACACAAATCTATATGCGGTACAAAAAGGAAGTACTTATAAACCAGTTACCATAGATGAGATATCGGTTTTTATTGCTCTGAATTTAGTAATGGGAGTGAAAAAAGTCCAAGCTATAGAGACTATTGGTCATCATCGCCTGATTTGCGAGATAACTACATATCACATTTTATGCCGCTCAGCCGCTTCTCAGAAAAAAAAATTGCTATTGACGAGTCCCTGATAAAATTTAAAGGAAGAAGCTGTTTGAAGCAGTACATGCCGAAAAAACCAACAAAGAGGGGGTACAAGGTGTGGACAAAGTGCGCTTCGACTAGCTACTGTTTAGATTTCGAGATATATTCAGGAAAAGTCGGAAACAAGGTGGAAACCAATTTAGGGGATAATGTCAGAAAATTATGTGAGTGATTGGAAAATAGAAACCATAAGGTGTACTTTGACAATTATTTTAATAGCTACGAACTGCAGGTCAATTTACGTCAGAAGAACGTCTATGCATGTGGGACAGTAAATGAATCTCGTAAACATCTCCCTAATTTGAAAACCGATAAGGAATTGAAGCGCGGGGAATACGATTATAGAGTCAGTGACAATCAGATTGTTTCCTTTATGAAATGGAAAGATAAACGTTGCGTTTTCATTTTGAGTAACTTTCACGATCCCAGAGATCTGGTTCATGTAAGAAGAACAGAAAAAACTGGGGAGAGAGTTGAAGTGGCATGCCCTCTTCGTGGATAAATTTGATCAATTGAAGGGAAGCTATGCGATTGATCGCAAATCAAAAAAATGGTGGCACCGAATATTCTTTCATTTTCTAGATTGCACGGTGGTAAATGCTTTTATAATCTATAAAGGGTTACAAAAAGACCCTATCTCAGGATTAGAGGAGTTGTGTCTCAAGGATTTTAGGCGACATGTTTTAGGCGATATGCTGGCTTATATAAGTAATAAGAGAAAAATGTCGCGTTCTTTCAGCAACTCGCCTTCGCCTACCTGTGCTTCTATAAAGAAGCACAAACCAGAAGTACCTGCAGCAATAGGGATTGCTATGGGTAACCATCAGCCTATAAGAGACACCTCAAGGCGCTGCAGTGTGTGTAGCACGAAAAATATGCCTGTGCGTACTGTATGGAGCTGCAAAATATGCAAATTACCTCTTTGCTATCGGGAAGGAAAAGAGTGTTTTAATTATCACCATGAACATTTGTAATACTAGTTTTGAATAAATTATTAAATTTTTCGAGCTCAAGGCCACGCATAAATAAAAACCAAATATTTTATATCTTTCAATAAATATACTTGTTTAATGTTAATCGATATTTCGACCTCAATCTGAGATCATCCTCAGGACTAAAAAGATTACAAAACAATAAAAACATCGTTTGGGTAGATGCAGGAAGAGCGGCATAATACCAAATTTCATCAAAAATGCCACCAAAAACATTGTATACACCCTTGAATGCAACATCAAAAACAAAAACGAGAAAATTTCATCAAATATCAACAAAGCAGCGTCATCATATTTGGTAACAGTCCAAAAGAAATTATTAAATATAATTATCAAAATCAAGCACGAACTTCGGAAGAAAAAGGAGGTAAATAAACTAACAACAAATTTAAAACAACAATTAAATGAGGAAGATTCCGTCGTATTTTTTGAGAGTGAAACTCTGCTAACTAACAAACTTACAACAAAAATCAAGAAAACACAAACGGACAAATTTTATAGACTTAAAGACGAACAAAAACAACTACTAAACATCAAACACATTCCCCAGTGGTTTTGTAACACAACATCAACAAATATACCAGCTGACACTCAGTGGCTTCTCTCGTTAGGTCCAAAATATGCTTTGCCAACAAAAACGAAAAATTTTCCACTTTTTAAGATAATAGCAGACGGAGAGGACTGTATACAAACCATCGGAGACAGAGAAAGACAAGAGACAGAAAGAAATAATTTAACCACATTAATACGGGATCACCTGAAAAGACCAAATTATAATACGAGAGATAATTTTGTTTTAGACACCCTACATTCAGCAAAAAAGTTCCTCAGTAACAATAAACACCTACTGGTCCTCAGTGCAGATAAAGGTAATGTTACAGTGGTTTTGGAAAAATCTGAATATGAAACGAAGTTAGGGAAAATAGTTAATGACATCACGTCATACAGAGTTCTGGAAAGAGATCCCACCAACAAACTCCAAGAAAAGAATAATGAATTTGTCGAAAAGATGTTTAAAAACAAAATTATTAGTCTGAGTGAAAAATACCGTCTGCTAAGCAAAACAGCTAATGCGCCGAGACTCTATGGTCTACCGAAGATCCACAAGGAAGGAATTCCATTGAGACCAATATGTTCGTCAGTAAATTCGCCATCATACAGTATGTGTAAATACCTCACTAACATACTTAAGAACATAACAAAATCTTCCATTTTCAACGTAAAAGACTCAATCGAGTTTAAAGACAAAATAAAAAGACATATATATATGACGATGAAAGTCTAGTTTCTTTTGATGTGGTATCCCTTTTCCCTAGCGTTCCAGTAGACTATGCGATGAAAATTATTGAGAATAAGTGGGATTTGATAAAAAGCCACACTTCGTTAATGAAGGACTTATTTCTTGGGGTAGTACGATTCTGCATAAAGGACAACAGGTATTTTAAATTTAGAGACAAAATATACGAACAGCGCTATGTGATCCCCAGCATCGCCAGTCATTGCAGATATTGTAATGGAGGAATTTCTGAACAAATTCATGGAAGATTTTCCACATAAACCACGTTTGCTAACGAAATATGTGGATGATATATTTGCTATCGTCAAAACAGATAAAGTCCAAGAAACGGTGGCCACTCTAAATAGCTACATGAAGTCTATAAATTTCACGTCAGAGATAGAAGTTGACGGAAAATTACCATTCTTAGATACGATGGTAATAAGACATAACAATAAACTTACATTCAAATGGTACAAAAACCCACTGCATCTGGGAGATTAATAAACTTTTATTCCAAGCATGAAAGAAGAATCATAGTAAACACGGCAAAGAACTTTGTCAGAAAAGTTCTCTCTATTAGCGACGCATATTACCATGAAGAAAATGTTGCCCTGATCAAGGAAATATTAACAGACAACGATTTTCCTCTATCTTTAATCAATAGCTACATACGAGCTTTTTACGCTAGACCGAATACTACTGAGATCAGACAGGATGCCAGGAAAATATTCAAGACAGCCACATACATTCCAGGCTTGTCCAACAGACTGAAGAACTCAAATATATATGACCGGGACAAGTTCCAAATAGCTTTCACGTACGACAACACTCTACGACAAATATACAGCAACATGAAAAGCAGGATTGAAAAATACGAGAAATCCAACGTAATATACCAAATTAATTGCAATGGTGACGGGTCCCACTTATGCAATAAAGTATATGTGGGGACAACTAAATCTAAGCTTAAGACAAGGATTTCCGGACACAAGTCGAATATAAACAAGTAAAAACGGGACTGTCTTCGGCTGTGCCGAAGACTTCATACCTTTCATGAATGGGGCTGAACAATAATTTTATCCCGCTCGTAATCTCCGAATAATCGGATGTATAAGATAAGAAATATATAGTGAACAGATCTACATACCTTAACGATTTTTAAGATAAATATAAAATAAAAAACAGGTAGGTACTTTGTGTGAGGATGCAAAGTTTCAGGTTTTTTGTGGTCTGCGTGTAAAAACTATGACTACGAATCACGTATTTCAACAATATATGACGTAAACGTAACTCTTTGATGAAATTTGATGAATTTTGAAGCTTCTAGCCGTAAAAAGGGGGCAAAAATTAGAGTTTATATGGGGTATATAATCAGCCCTATTCTGCATTTCGATTTGGATTGGAATTTTTTCGATTTGGCGATTTTGGTATTCTGTGTTCCAATCTCTTTCGATCCAACTTCGAGTCGTTCGATTTTGTGTATTCTGCATTTCGATCGTAGTTCCGTTTTTCTAAGTTGAAAATTGGTTGGCGGAAAAATATTTTCTTTTTATTTTTTTATTAATTTATAACAGAATTTTAGCAAAAATATAAGTAAAACTTGTTGAGAAACGTAAAAGGTTTGATTATGATTTTTTTTTATATGTTTCCAGGTCAAAAACAACATGTCGATGTCGAAGTCCTTGGACGTATTTGCCTCGCAATATTTGCCTTTCCATTCTCGCTTGGCCATTTTCGTATGCGTTGCTTTCCAACTCCACAAATAATGCCGAGGCTATTGCTTCCATTATAATAGACAGCTATAATTTGTCTGTTTGTTGGGTCCAGTTATATGCCAAAGCATGCTGCCGGAGTAGAGGAAGTTGAAGCGAAAACGTAAACAATCCTTGCGGAAAGAATAAATAAATCTTCATAAAGTATTTTAGGCCACTGCAATGAAATTAGCATCCATAAAATTCAGAAAATGTCAACTATATTCGTGCAGGAATCCGTTTTAACAAAACTTGGTGGCCACGGCAGGGAATTGGACAAAAGAACAACAAAAACACACTTACAATTATGAAAGCTCTTCACTCAAAAAAATATAACTCGGCGGCAATATATTCTATTCCTTTTCTTTGTACAAAATGGCTTAGATAATAAAATATTAACGTTTTTCAGTGTTTTTTACAAATTTTCTTTAATTTATTTTGTTCCATTGTTCACACATTCCGTACTAACAGCTGATTTCGAAAAATCATTTGCTCTTCCTCTTATCGTTACGATTCCGTCGTAATGCAGAATACCGAACTTCGATTTAAGCGGAGCGTAGAACGGGAACGAATCGAAATGCAGAATAGGGGTGAATATATATACCACCGATCTCTATGATTTTTTCAGACAACAATATATGCTATATACGTAAGCATATGGTGAAATTTGAAGCGTCTAGTTGTTAAAAAGGGGTAGAAATTGCGCACAGTTTCTTATCTGAACAATCGGTTGTATGAGATATATACTATATATACCACCGATCTCAATGATTTTTTCAGACAACAATATATGCTATACACGCAAGCATTTGGTGAAATTTGAAGCTTCTAGCTGTTAAAATGGGGAAGAAATTGCGCAAAGTTTCTTATCTGAACAATCGGTTGTATGAGATATATACTATATATACCACCGGTATCAGTGATTTTCTCAGACAACAATATATGCTATACACGTAAGCATTTGGTGAAATTTGAACATATCTAAACGATTTTTAAGATAAATATAAAATAAAAAATAGGTAGGTAATCTGTGTGAGGATGCAAAGCTTCACGTTTTTTGTGGTCTGCATGTAAAGACTATGACTACGAATCACGTCTTTCAAAAATATATGACGTAAACGTAACTATTTGATGAAATTTGATGAATTTTGAAGCTTCTAGCCGTAAAAAAGGGGCAAAAATGACAGTTTATATGAAGTATATAATATATATACCACCGATCTCTATGATTTTTTCAGACAACAATATATGCTATATACGTAAGCATTTTGTGAAATTTGAAGCTTCTAGCTGTTAAAACGGGGCAGAAATTGCGCAAAGTTTCTTATCTGAACAATCGGTTGTATGAGATATATACTATGTATACCACCTATCTCAATGGTTTTTTCAGACATCAATATATGCTATACACGTAAGCATTTGGTGAAATTTGAAGCTTATAGCTGTTAAAATGAGGCCGAAATCGCAAAAAAAAAAAATATATACTATATATATATACTATATATACCATCATATATATATTATATATATCACCGATCTCTATGATTTTTTGACACATCAATACATACTATATACGTAAGCAATCGGTGAAATTTGAAGCTTATAGCTGTTAAATGGGGTAGAAATAGCGAAAAGTTTCTTATCTGAACAATCGGTTGTATGAGATATATACTATATATGCAACCGATCTCTATGATTTTTTCAGACAACAATATATGCTATATACGTAAGCAATCGGTGAAATTTGAAGCTTATAGCTGTTAAAATGGGGTAGAAATTGCGAAAAGTTTCTTATCTGAACAATCGGTTGTATGAGATATATACTATATATACAACCGATCTCTATGATTTTTTCAGACAACAATATATGCTATATACGTAAGCAATCGGTGAAATTTGAAGCTTATAGCTGTTAAAATGGGGTAGAAATTGCGAAAAGTTTCTTATCTGAACAATCGGTTGTATGAGATATATACTATATATACCGCCGATCTTTATGATTTTTTCAGACAACAATATATGCTATATACGTAAGCATTCGTTGAAATTTGAAGCCTCTAGCTCTTAAAATAGGGCAGTAATTACGAAAAGTTCGTTATCTGAACAATCGGTTGTGGGGGATATATACTATATATACGACCGATCTCATAAATTTTTTCAGGCAACAATACGTGCTATATACGAAAGTATATGGTGAAGTTTGAAGCTTCAATCTGTTAAATTGGGTAAGATATTATAAAAATCCTCGTTTTCTGAAAAATCGGTTGTATGGAGGATATATGCTATAGTGGTCCGATCCGGTCGGTTCCGACAAATGTCTAATCGGACACCCAAATACACCCGCTCACCAAATTTTATCAAGATATCTCAAAAATTGAGGGACTAGTTTGCATACAAACAGACAGACGGACAGACGGACATGGCTAAATCAACTCAGCTCTTCAACCTGATTATTTCGGTATACTTAATGGTGGGTCTATCTATTTTCCTTTAAGGACTTACAATTTTCGGTTTCGTGACGAAATTAATATACCATTTCATTTTCATGAAAGGTATAAAAACAGAAATAATTTGAACGATAACAAAACAGCCTTAACACATCATTGTATCGCTACGGGACATTGTCCAGATTTAGACAATGTGAAAATTTTGCAACAAGAGAAGCAATATAACAAGAGATACATACTTGAAATGCTTCATATTATCAATATAGAGAGCGACAAACGGATAAATTTTAAAACAGACACGGAAAATTGTGCTTCGGCCTATAGGCAGCTAATAAGCAGAAACAAAAAAGCGCTTTGAGAGCAATTTGTTAGTTTAATGTCCCACCAATTTTCGTATTATAATGTTAGACAACAACAGTTTACCTATAGCTGATATATGTACATATATATGTATGCTGAGCGCGACGTACAGTTGGAGAAATTTGTACATGGTTGTTTTTGTCAAAATTTGTTTATATTTACGGTATTTATTTGTTTACATTATATTGTTTATATTCGTTTAATATGTAATCTTTTAAAATTAGTCGATCAGGCACAGCCAAGAGTGTAAGTTGTGTTATAGGGATGTACGTAAAATGCACTTTTTGAGGTTTTTATTGTTTTGTAATCTTTTTAGTCCTGAGGATGATCTCAGATTGAGGTCGAAATATCGATTAACATTAAACAAGTATATTTATTGAAAGATATAAAATATTTGGTTTTTATTTATGCGTGGCCTTGAGCTCGAAAAATTTAATAATTTAAATATTGAAGGCCGAAAAACAACAAATAAAAAAAAAAAAAGTTTTGAATAAATAAAAAAAAAACTCCAAAATTGTGCGTACTTATTTCACAGTGGTTACCTTAGCTAACCACCACACAACTCACCCCCATGCTGATCTATTTAAAAAAAAATGCATCCATGGCTTAGCTTGGGCCTATAGACAAGATTATATTGAAATTTACGAATCTACCATTATGAACGAAAAACTGTGGCGGAAAGAGTTAAGGCCCTTATTATGTATGTCACCGTGAATGTTTGCGTCGCATTCACTCACATTCACACAGAATTCGTATTTTATAACTTCTTACGTATTCGCGTTCGTTCTCTTACGTAATCACTACGTATTCACTAAGACTGTCAAACCAAATACGTAGCCAGTATAGCCACTTATTACTTTTGTTATTTCGGAAAACTTTGCAGTGAAATTTTTTCGGAATAATATCGTTTCAACGAGCTGGCAATATTGCAGCTACGCCCAAGCTTCCCTAGGCATAGCCCCGTTGCAGTTGTTAATGCTACACTTTTTGTAATGTTAACCTGTTCTTTCTCATAATATAAAACTTAGAATTTTTTGCGACAAACAAAATTTCTGCTAAAAGTCGAGAACAGGGGTCGACTGCTAATATGTGTCCAAAAATATAGAGGGAGGTGTCAAAAGACGCGTATTGACCTCGACAACAATAATCCGATAATGTGTTCTCTGTCCGTAAATATTTACAGTTGAAGTCGGCAATTTTCACGTGGTTGTTGTAATGTCGTGCACTAAAAAAAATTTTGTGGACAAAGGGATTTTGCACGCATTTAATTTTGATCCCACGCGAGGCCGAAGACTACCAACGCGGAAAGGTGTTCTGCGCAAAAATAATATGGATGCCAACCCCGGTTTCGGAGGCACCCGGGGTAATTTTTCGTATTTTCGTTTATAAATTTTGAACGAGTTAATATTTTTATTTTCGTTTGACACCTATCACGATATTTTTGGACGCGTATTAGCAGTCGATTGTTCTAGAGTATTGCCAAATTTCTAATTTATTTTTTCAATATTTTGTGTTCGAATTTTTTCTAAATTCCCTCAATGTTCTGTCAAGTTGTATGTCGGGGTTGATTCTAGATAGGTAGAGCTTAACCTGATACAGTACCCAGATCGAAGTTTAGCTAGAGTGACGCGTATTTTCCTAGGGATAGTGATTTCCTCCTCTGCTAGTTCTGGGAATTTTTCTTTGAGTACCGGATTTGCCGGGCAAGTCCTGGCATAGAGGTCCGACGCCTGTTTGAGGATATCTCTGAGGACCTGTTTGTGCTTTTTTGCTTCATACGGGTGTGTTCTCAGGTGCCGTATTTCGTCATAATGCTTACGGAGATGACCCCTTAAGCCCCTGGGCTTGGGATGGCCAGGTTTCTGGGTATTGAACACAAACTGTTTGGTTAGCATCTCATTTCTCTTAATGGGGAGTACTCTCGCCTCATTATGTAGATGGTGTTCTGGGGACATAAGAAAACAGACCGTAGCGGTTCTGAGGGCAGTATATTGGGCCTCTGTTTTCTTCCAGTGAGTATCCTTTAGGCTTGGCGATCATATCGGCGACGCGTAGCATGCAATCGACCGGTCAATTGCTTTGTAAGTGGCAATGAGTGTTTTTTGTTTTTACCCCAAATGCTGCCGGCAAGAGAATTGAGGATTTTATTACGGCTCTGGATCGTAGGGATAATTGCGGTTGCATGCTCTCCAAAATGTAGATCCTGATCGAACGTCTCACCTAGGATTTTTGGGTGTAAGACAGTCGGTAGCGTGATTCCATCGACGTGGATGTTCAATATGGTCGACATTTGGCTGGGCCATGTTGTAAATAAGGAGATTGTTGCTTATTTTATTAGCTAGCTCATCGATGGGTGGGCCTGGCCCTGTGGCCCTTATTGTGCAGTCATCGGCGTAGGAAACTATAGTGACTCCTTCTGGTGGTGAAGGTAGCTTCGATATGTAGAAGTTAAACAGAAGCGAGGATAGGACACCACCCTGTGGTACCACTTGTTTAATGGGCTTAGATGTTGCGTTCCTGAATTGTACCAATGTTTGCCTACAGATAATTTGCGATATACCTTTTCATTTACTACGTTGTTGGAGAATCACTGATTTATAAGCAGGGACAGAAAATAATAATTATTTTTTTTTTCGGAGTCGAAAAAGTCCTGGTCAACAAATTGTCCTAGGGGAAAATGTTTGAGTTCCCAGGTATCGCTATAGCAATATCATGTCGAATCATGCATCCTTTTTGTTATATAAAAATTAAAAAAAAATTTTATTTCGGATAAGCCGTTTCTTTGTTATCAAGCGGGACTTTTATTTTGGACTTAAAAAATAAAAGTCCGGATTTAACTTTTATTTCCGGACTTTTATTTTTAAAAGTCCGAGTTTAACTAGTTCTATCGGGCTCAAAAAATAAAAATCCGAAAATAATTTTTATCCTGGTCCAAATATATTAAAAGTCCAAAATTAATAGTTTTGCAAGGAATTATATTATAAAAGGAATAACAGTTTGGGGCCCTGGCTATAATTTTATAGGTTTCGCTTTTTTTTTATTCCTGTAAAATTTGACGAAATATGCATACACATTGAACGAAGCTCTAAATATAACCTTTATCGGCTGTCTATGGAAAACTTCAATCTTTTTTTCACGAAATTTTAAGATTCTCAATTTTTACTCAAAATTATAAAAAACGAAAATAAAAAAGTGAAGTGAATGAAGCAAACGCGACCCAGAAGCAAGTGAATATTTTGACAGCAAAAATGAGTGTTCGTGACACTTTGCGTCGCTATATAATAGGAAAAAACCATGGCGGAACGATACAAGGTGGCGGCATGGGACAGCTGATTATGAACTTTTTTTATTTGATTTGATACATCAACTTCCGGTGCAGTACGATTTTGACATTTGTCCATCGAATTTACAAAAACAAAGCACAAGGAACTTTTATTTATGTTTGTAGGTATGTCACCATGCTGCCACCTTGTATCGTTCCGCCATGGAAAAAACGTAAGACAATCACCTGTAGTCACCGAGAGTCACCGAAGTGAATGAATGCTGTTATATGATACGAATTTGGTTTCACTTAGGTGAAAATGACTCCTCGCGTCGGTTTGCGTTATACATAATAACGCCGTAAGAAAGGAAATTATTTTCGTAGTAAATTATATTGTAGAAATAAATTTACAATCATGGCATTAATACTGTAATATCCTTTCCTATTATAATAAAGGTGTACATTGTCCCCAGCAGGTTTTAAAATTTTTATATGGGTGCCATCTACACACGTAACTTTACCAGGAATTCTTGTTTTTCCAAAAAAATACCTTTTGGGTTCAAGCTTTTCAGTCTCCGTCATTGTCAGGCTTATCCATCTAGGACATAGTGTTACTTCTAAAATATTAAGAACGTCGGACAGTGCTGTGGAAACTGTGGATTGCGCCATGCCAATATTTAAATCTTGTCCAGTACCATTTTTATAGCCCCCCTCAGCAAAAAATCTTAGACAGGATTCTAGTTTAAGCTCTGGTGATATTGACCATGAGTTGCGAGCGGGAGGCATTTCCTGCTTTAATATATCCAGAACATATTGAAAGGCTAACTTATTGAGCCGGAACTGTTTAACAAATCTAAGGAGTACACATAAATTGACAACGTCAACTGTTTTAAATATATATTCTCCGTGAACTTACACATCATCAGGTAACCGGAGTACCTCAACAGCTTTATCTCTTACTTGCTTCCGGGTTCGTCTTGCATCGTTATTTGTGTTTTCATCGAAATCTAAATAAAACGCTATTGAATCCATATTACGCATTGAACAAATATTTATTTGTGTTTTGAAATTATTGCACAGCTAATTATGTTGATAATACAGTTTACGGATTGTAATGCGGTGCATCCGTCGGATTCAATGATAGCATTTTAGCAAGAAAGTGAATCGAGTGCGGATCGAGTTAACTCCCGCCGCAACCCATCCGACGTTTACCATGATAGGCATGAATAAAGATTTGAGTTCTCGATATCGGTAATGAAATAAAATACACAATGCCGCATGTCTTAGATGATGTGACATGAGTCCAGGGAAATAGCATTTTTTATATTTTACTCGAAGACCGGCAGACGTTGTCCTGCACTAAATTTGGGCTATGTGCATACATTTTAGTAAGCTTTTTCCGTCTGACTCTGCTCTCCCCCTCTTCACTTTTTCCTAATCCTTTTATTCACTCCTCCCTCCGTCTTTTTCGCTTCATCTATCCATCTTCGTCTCATTCTATCTCTTTCTCAATCTCAATCTCCTTCTCTCTTTTCTCTTCTCTCAATTCCTTCTCATTCTTCTGCATCCCCTATTGCCTGTCCCAGAGGGTGGTATGTATTTTATTCCAGCCCCAGTCCCAGTCCCACTCCGAGTCTCAGTTCCAGTCCCACTCCGAGTCTCAGTCCCAGTCCTAATCCCAGTCCCAGTCCGTCTCTGGATAATATACTCATCATCAACAGCTTTCATTTGATATCCATATTGTATAAACACTGTCTAGGCATTCACTGACCCAAGTTTTGGCCTATATCTCCAGACCCTAGTCACCCAGGGGTATGAAAATTACCCTATACTAAAGCACTCATCAACAGCGCTTTGATTTGTTATCCATATTCTATAAACACATATAAACACATTCTAGGAGTACTCGGGTCCACGTTTCGGCCTATATCTCGAGACCCTGTACGTCGATCGCAACCAAACCTATATAGTAACCACCGCGTGAGGTTTGCAACTTGTGTGAAAGTTTGAACAAAATCGACCGACACATCTCTTCAAACACCGGCGACCAACTAACACACATTTTAGCCTTTCTTTTTGTATATATAGATTTTTATTTTTCACACTTTTATGTAATATTAAAATGAAATACAGATTTTCGTTGCTTTTGAAATTCGGCTTAAAAATTGCACATGTAACAACTAAAGACCCTCCTGAATTGAAAAAAAAAATGTCATAGTACCTCTAACCCCCTCCCCCCACCACCCCCATCCTCTCGGCAGGCCTGGTGATGTGCTATACTTGATATCATTCGCTATAATATTTTTTAAACTATCACTATACAGGTAAATAAAATTATTTCTAAAGATTGTTTTGCAAGAGTCATTCGATTTTGACGTTCAACCAAAATTATAAGGCAATTGGTGGATGAACGTCAGAGACTCGACCAGAGAAACGGACTCGTGTTTAACTGCTCAATAACATAAGGAATTGATATAAATCGAATTTTGATCAAATGGGCGAAATTTAATAAGTTTTAATTTGGGGTCTTACTTTATTGCACAAAACTGTAAAGAAAATTTTAATTTCATTTCATTTCATTCATAATTACTTACACGAAAATTCTGAGCTTTTCATATATTTTATTGAATATTTAAAAGAAACCAATCAAATTAATTAGCAAATATCACAGATACTACTTATACGTAATGCATTTGTAACCGAAATATACATTAACCGACTAACCCCTAGTGAGCGGTTAATCGACTAACCGTAAATGGGCGGTAAACCGAATAGTCTAAATGTTTTGACTACTCGAATACTGGTAGTCCACTTTTAGTAGTCGGCTAATGACATATTAGAATAATTCGGTTAATCGACTAACCGAATACCAAGAGCCCTAGTTTGTCGCTTCCCAAGGCAGTCGGTTCTATGTACCGGAGCGACTCGGGATTTTTCCCGACCAAGGACTGTCATTTCAGTGTGACCCCATCTAATTTGTTTCGTCCCTCCCACAAATTGTCATCCTCCCAGCAGCTCCTTGCAGCAGGACTGCTCCATATTCTCTTACTCCGGGAAAGCATCGAATTCAATCCGGGTCCGTCTCCTGACCCCGGTCCTGAGAAATGGTTTTGCTGCATCTGCCGGAAAAGAATATTTTTAGGACGGTCATACTCTGTTCAGTGTGTCTCGTGCAAGGGATGGTTGCATCGGACAGGTTGTTCTGGGCTTGATCCCAAAACCCGACGTCCACGTAACTTTTATAAATCTTTTGTGGCTCCTTGCTGTTCACGCCCAAGGGCGTCCCGTAGTCTACGCCTTAGCACCCCCCCCCCCCCCCCCCCCCCCCCACATGCCGATTTCATGAAGCGGCACAACATCCGCATTGCTGCGATTCAAGAGACTAAACACACAGCAAGATCTGCATTGCAGACCTGCTCTGGGTATAACGTCCACAGGAAAGACCGCGAGAGCGGAAATGGAGGCGGTCTCGCGTTTATAATACACCACTCTGTGCAATATTATATATTTGATCCTGGCATCGACCGCAGGGACAATGTCTTAGAACGTCAAGGCCTATCTGTCCGGTCAGGCGATGCAAACCTAGAAATCATCAACATCTATATCCCTCCTGCCACCTGTTGCCCCAGTGGATACCGCCCTAATATCAGGCCCTTACTCACTGGCAACAATCGCATTATCTTAGGTGATTTCAATGCCCATCATGATCTATGGCATTCAAACTTGCGGGCGGACAGTAGGGGTGAGATGTTGGCGGATCAAATAGAAGAAACGACGTTCTGCACAATAAACGGAGACGCCCCCACACGTATGGTAGGAAGTTGTCACAGCTCGCCAGATATCTCAATCGTGAGCGCAGAACTCGTAAACTGCGTCAACTGGCAGCCGATGGTAACATTGGCATCCGACCACCTGCCCATACTTATTTCGCTTGAGCGTACCGCCGACTTCATCGTCACTGAAAAACGCACTTTCATAAACTTCAAAAAAGGAAAGTGGGAAGAATATAAATCCTTTACAGACAGCCGCTTTGCTGCCCTCCCTATCCCGACTGATGCCCGCAAGTAGAGCGTGCCTTCCGTAAGGTCATTAAATCCGCCTCGGAACATTTCATTCCCGCCGGGAGAATTCCCGAAATCCGGCCCACTTCCCGGCGGAGGCCGCAAACTTAGCGAGAGAACGTGACCTTATAAGACAGCTTGATCCAGGCGACCCCCAAATAAGGGATATAAACCAACGCATCAGATTGCTTGTGGATGAACACAAGCGGGCGAAATGGGAGGAGCACCTAAGAGGTTGTAACCTCTCTACCGGTGTGGGTAAACTTTGGTCCACCGTAAAGTCCCTATCGAATCCGACTAAGCACAAAGACAAAGTTTCCATCGCCTTTGGCGACAAAGTGCTGTCGGACGCGAAAAAATGCGCGAGCGCTTTCTGCCGACAATATATAATGCATCCTACGGTCGACAAAGATAGACGGAGAGCCAATAGACACGCACATAAACACAAATTCAGCGCGTCACCAATCACCATCACCGCTAAAGAGGTTGGGGACGCCATTAGTCGTGCTAAACCATCCAAAGCAGTGGGCCCAGACGGCATAGCCATGCCGATGCTTAAAAGCCTAGGGAAAGAGTGTTTCAAATATTTGGCGCATGTCTTCAATCTGTCTCTTTCCACCTTTGTCATACCTGAGAAATGGAAAATGGTCAAGGTGGTCCCGCTACTAAAGCCTGGGAAACCAGCTAACATAGGTGAGTCGTATCGTCCGATATCTCTCCTATCGCCAGTGGCAAAGACGCTTGAAGCCATTTTGCTCCCTTATTTCCAAGCAAATTTGCAGCTAGCCCCTCATCAGCATGGCTTCAGAAAACTCCATAGCACTACCACCGCGCTAAATGCCATTAGCACCCAGATAAATTACGGTTTAAATCAATACCCCCACCTTAGAACAGTACTCGTAGCGCTAGACCTATCAAAAGCTTTCGATACGGTCAACCATGGCTCGTTACTGCAGGACCTGGAAGGGTCTCCCTTCCCCCATGTTTTAAAAGGTGGACCGCAAATTATCTGGGTGGTCGGCAGGCATCGGTGCAATTTAGAAACGAAGCATCAAAACCAAGGAGAATTAAACAAGGGGTGCCACAGGGTGGTGTCCTATCCCCACTTTTGTTTAATTTCTACATGTCTAAGCTAACTTCACCACCGGAAGGAGTCACAATCGTTTCCTACGCCGATGACTGCACAATAATGGCCACAGGCCCAGGCCCAAAGATCGATGCGCTATGCAATAAAATAAACGGCTACCTCCCTGATCTCTCCAGTTTTTTCGCCTCGCGAAACCTGGCATTATCACCGACTAAATCTTCCGCGACCTTATTTACAACATGGACGCCCCAAATGTCGACCACTTTGAACATCCACGTCGATGGCACTACGCTACCGACTGTCCTACACCCCAAAATCTTGGGTGTGACGTTTGATCAGGGTCTAAATTTTGGTGAGCACGCAGCCGCAATTGTTCCGAGAATTCAGAGCCGTAACAAAATCCTCAAATCCCTCTCTGGCAGTACTTGGGGAAAAGATAAAGAAACGCTTATGACTACATACAAAGCAATTAGCCAGCCGATTACGTGCTACGCGTCACCCATATGGTCGCCAAGCCTAAAAATCACCCACTGGAAGAAACTACAGGCCTGCCAAAATACTGCTCTCAGAATCGCCACGGGCTGTCTTCTTATGTCCCCAGAACACCATCTGCATAATGAGGCGAGAATACTCCCCATCAGGGAGAGAAATGAGATGCTGACCAAACAGTTCCTGTTGAATACCCAGAAACCTGGGCATCCCAACAGACATCTGATTGATGAACCAGCACCGCCTAGGGGCTTAAGGAGTCATCTCCGTAAGCATTTTGAGGAAATACGGCACCTGAGAACCCAGCCGTATGAAGTGAAAAAACACAAGCAGGTCCTTGGTGAACTCCATAAACAGGCGTCGGACCTTTATGCCGGGAATTGCCCGGTAAATCCAGTGCTTAACGAAAATTATCCAAAACTTGCGGAAGAGGAACGCATACTCCCCAGGGAAACGCGTGTCACTCTTGCTCAACTTCGTTCTGGATACTGTAACAGGTTAAACTCTTACCTATCCAGAATCAACCCCGACATACAAAATGTATGCCCCGCTTGCAACGTGTCCCCACATGACACCAACCATCTCTTCAATTGTAATGTGGAACCAACGCCTCTAACACCCCTTTCCTTATGGTCCACCCCTGTTGAAACGGCAAGTTTCCTTGGACTCCCGTTAGAGGATATTGATGACAATTTGTGATCGGTCGCGGCTATTAGGTGGGGCGAGCATTGCTACAACAACAACAACAACATCCCTAGTTTGTCATGTCGCCTCTAACAACCCGATAGAAACTTTGCTTTACTCTGTGATGTAAATTTCCATCAGCCATATCTGTCAATTGATGCCTCAAATGACTGATAGCTGTCT
This sequence comes from Eurosta solidaginis, assembly GCF_040869045.1. Taxonomy (NCBI): domain Eukaryota; kingdom Metazoa; phylum Arthropoda; class Insecta; order Diptera; family Tephritidae; genus Eurosta; species Eurosta solidaginis. The sequence goes on from NC_090322.1 coordinate 12,728,545, forward strand.
AGCAGGGGGATTAAAAGTTTTCCAACATGAAATAGAGTTTATTCAACCGTTTGTTTTTGAAAAAATTTTGATACACAAATAAAGTGTTCATGTTCAGAAGGAGAGCGTACCTGAATCTCTTTCTGAAACGATATATTCTTTTGTCAAATTGTCAAATAGGGTTGTTGGAATAGGACGTTTTTACGGGTTTCGAGATAGGCCGCTATTCATTCATGCCTGCTCTGTAAATGAATGTTTATCAACGGTTTCCTGAGATGGAGCGTTTTTAGGCAGAATTTCCCAGTCGGACTCTTGAATAAGGGTTATTTTCAGAAGTTTTTTAGATAAAGTATTGTGGCGATAATTAGCAGTTCTATACATCACTATGCTGCTAGTAAATAAATGCACAACAGTAACGTAAGCAGCCACACATGCACATGTAAACATCAAGGCAAGCTGCCACAGATACATGTAAACCGCTAAGCTAACAGCAAAGATATGTAATATTTCACATACATACATATACACAGGCATATCACTATAAGAGGAACGTAAATATCAGATACATAAATGAGACATATAAAAGCAGCTGTTCGCGAAAAGTCTAGACCTTAGGAGAAATGGGTGAAAAAGGAATCTGAGAGTATAAAAGCAGCGCAAGCTGAGGAATAATGAATCAGTTTGATTTAAATACGTTATTAATGAAGTACGCGATAATTGTAATTGTGAAGTACTACTCCCAAAGTAGTCTAAATAAAGAGCGTTTTGCTATACTAAATATTTGAGCTATTTATTCGACAGTTCAAAGATTCGAACGTTAACAGAAGCTGCAAAACAGTCAAGAAGTCCCCAAAATTCGCTATAGTATTTTCAACTAAATTCTGAAATAGAGCATTTTTGACAAATTCTGAGATAGGTTGTTTTTCAGATTTGAGAAAAATTCTGATATAGTTATAATTTAGAAAAGTACATTATATAAGAATAGTAGAGAGACTAAAAAAAAAGAGAGAATAAAGGTTACAGAAAATAACAATTTAATATAACTAAAAGAAAAAAACAGTTTTATTAATTTAAAGAAGGAAGAAAATTAATAGAAGAGTGTGTGCGCGTAGCAGCCGTGTGAGTGCGTGCAGAACGTTTCTGCAGGATTCAAAAATGGATCCTCGATAAAGGCATACCTCAATTACAGAAGTAGCGCGTTTTAAACTGATTCAAACCAATTCTGACAAAAACTCTGACGTTTTTCAAAAACCTTGAACTGAATATGTAGTTGGTAGTTTTTGAATCAGCAGTCGTGATAGGGCTTTCCTCCACGCAATCGACGATGTTTTAAATATTAAATACTTTTATTGAATTTTGTTGTTTCTTTTAATATGTTTTCAGCTTTTATTTATAGTATGTGGCCTTTTAACTTAAACTCGAATACAATTATTTATGTAAATATTTATCCTGATGATTTCATTTCAACAACTCAAAAAGTAATAATGCCGTTTTACAAGATACTTGTGTTATATGTTATGTATACATAACTTTAGTTATATGTATGTAAGTATGTACGTTAGAATATTTTATTTTTTAATGCTTCCGTCAATTTTTTTGTTTTTTGTTTTGTGAAAATTGGTATTACTTATAAACTTAAATATTTAAACGAATTTATTTTGATGTAGATAATTGCTTTAATAGCTTTAGATATTTTCTTTTAGTTGTTTGAAAATATTTGAGTTAAATCAAACTCCCGATATTGGTGTTCACTTCTCTCCATTAAATTTAAAATAAAATTTACATAAATAGATTTTTTAGTTGTTGTTTTTGCTATTGGTTCCCGCTGCTTTTTGTTTTTTGTTTTGCTTTACTTTGTGTTCATTTGAGCTGTTGCTGCTAATCTTGTTGTTGGTCTTACGTACGCTATACGCTTAAAAGCTAATAATAATTAAGTTAAAATTAAAAGCGTTTAAGTGTTGTTATAGTTTATTGTTATAGCAACAAATTGTTCTTATTCTGTACGTGAAATTGCTTGAAAGTTATATATTTTGTTGTGCCAACAACAAATTTACTAAATTACTTTTGTCACTTAATTTTTGTTGTTTTACAAATACAAATTACATATGTTGCTACATTTTATTGTTTTTGTTACTTAAAATTTTTATTTTAACTGTTTTTTTGAGCTTTCGCCCATTCACTTCCTCTACTACCAACACGCCGCTTTTGCTCCGCAAACCCTTCAACGTCCATTTACTTCTGCACCATCTTCATCAACATATCAGTTGACAATGATTTTGGTCGCTCAATTGGCAAACCTAACGCGCGATCCCAAACTAATGAAGCCAACACGCCGAGCGCACGTGATACGCCAAACAACACAGTGTAGTAGTTCATCTCCTTCATGCCATAATATTGCAACAACACACCAGAGTGAGCATCCACATTGGGCCAAGGGTTCTTAACTTTGCCGGTTTCGGTAAGAATTGGTGGCACGATCTTGTAGATCTTCGACACCATTTGGAAAAGTTCATCGTCGGGCAGATGTTTGAGCGCGAACTCACGTTGGCAGGTGTAGCGTGGATCGGTTTTACGTAGCACAGCGTGACCATAACCGGGAACAACCTGAATGAATTAAGTTATAGTTAAAAAAGAACCAAATATCCTGTATTTTTTGTAGCTAAATAACCCACCTGTCCTGACTTTAGCGTCTTCCAGACATAATCCTTCAATTGTTCCTCTGATGGATTGGCGCCTAATTCTTTTTGCAATTTTCGCAACCACACCAATACTTCCTGATTGGCCAAACCGTGCAATGGACCAGCCAAACCATTCAGACCGGCAGCGAATGAGAGATAAGGATCGCTCAATGCAGAACCAACTAAATGTACAGTATGTGCAGAGACATTACCGCCCTCGTGATCGCTGTGAATGGTTAGGTAAAGACGCATCAGTTCGGTGAATTTGGGATTGTCATAGCCCAACATTTTGACAAAGTTAGCCGACCAATCCTGACTTGAATCAACTGATTTGGAGCCTTTGCCGCCACGATAGGTATTACAGTAAATAGTTGCGGCTACGACAGGCAATTTAGCAATTAGATCCATGCTGTCCTCGTATACATATTCCCAGTACTTGGATTTGTGTACACCCTGTAGCGAATAAAGGAAATAAAATAATGTAGATAATAGTAGAAACTCCTTTTTCACAGCAATCGATAGCCGCTTAGGTCGACAACGGACAATCAATTAGTAGCTATTAATATCATCTCACCTCTGAGTAAGCCTTGGCAAATTTACTGTCATGATTCAGTGCGGTGACGGCGCATGCAAATTGTGACATTGGATGTAATGTGGTGGGCATGTTATTCAACATAGTCACTACATGTTGTGGCAGTGCAGCGCGTGAAGCCCATTCCTTGGACAATTGTTTTACTTGTGCGCTGGTTGGCACTTCACCAGTAAGCAACAACCAGAAGAGACCTTCAGGCAATGGCTCATTACCGCCATCAGCTTTGGGCAATAACTTTTGGCATTCGGGAATGGAGAGACCACGGAAACGAATACCTTCATCGGCGTCCAATACAGATGTTTCGCAAACGAGACCCTTAATACCACGCATACCACCATACATCTGAAAAAAGGTAAGAATAATTTTTATTTTATAATATGTACTCCCCATTTTTTTGTAATAATACCGGTTTTCATTGGCGCAGACGTCTAAGGGCCTAAAAATGCTTTAGATAAAAATAAGAGAGTAAAAAAGAAAAAAAAAACATTGTATTTTGCTTAATACACCCCCCCCCCCCCGCTGCGGGTTAGGGGCCTAGAATATACCCGCGGCAGGTATGCCTGTCACAGGAAGCGACTAAATTACCAAATTGATTCAAGTGGTTGTGTAGCGCAATACATAGCTTCTCCAACCCAATGGTCAACCTCACCTACCCGTGGCGAATCCTGTTTCTTTAACAGCCGAGGCTCTGGCGACCCCAAGTTCCTCGATCTAGGGGGTGGGAAGACGGATGGCCTAGAAGGTTTCATGTGGTCATACCAATTCCCGAGATGGTCGAGCTAGTACCTTAATGGTACTTGTTATCGAAACGTACCGGATCTGCATCCGTCAAATGACCATCAACATGGATAACACTCTCTAAGGCCCTAGGTACAACAACAACAACTCCCCTTTTAACCTAAACGAGGACGTTCGAACAGAAAACTTGTTTCCAAACTCCAAATAGCATTGACCTTCATGAGTATCTCAAAACTTTAAACATGTATGAATCAAACTTTGTACCTATGTAGATAAAGGCCTAATTACTTTTTGTTATTGGAGAGAATAAGCTACCTACATAACCTTGACGGTTTCATTGTCCTAAATTTTTTCATAATCTTATCAGTTTTACTACAGTTTCTTGTCAGCAGCGAAGGTAAGCTTTAGCAATATTTTGATGACTTCGACCAAATACAGTATGTACATATAAAACTACAAACTACTTTAAAAAGGGGATATCAAGGGAGAGGCTTCCATGAAAATATTTCAACGCTAATGAAAAGCTAGATATGCATATGAAAAGTACAAAGTGTTTCAAATCATCAGCTAAGTAGGAGAGATCACCCTTTGATGATGATTCCAAAAGCCTCTGTTTCAGTAAGCGAGCAAGGAACGCATTATCAAGTCTCTCGAGTCGTTTTAGTCAACAAAGCAGATACTAACGCTTTCGGCGGATACGTGCCAGCCATATAGGATTTTTCAATCCTTGTAAAATCGTGCCCAGATAAGATCATTTCTAGAATGTTAGGGTGCATTTTTGTATTCAGTGTGCATGAAGAATAAGTGATGCATAGTGTGGGCCACTGTTTGGTAACCCACCCACCCAGGTCCAAAATCAAAGTTGCACAGCCTCTTGTGCTTTCACGCGATCCTCGCAAGAGTTCTGCTCCGCTGCAGAGACAATGGGAGACAGTCACGCAAAGCTACAGTTTCACACTACAGATTTAATGACTTATTTCGAAGTTGTGGCAAACAAAAATTCAAATTTTTTTTGCAAAGCTTAGAGTGAGACCGTTAAGTTTCGGTAGAGCTAGCAACCGTAGCTTGTACGTTGTTGCTAAGAAGTGTAGTGCCATATCAAATCTCTCTCTCAACACATCTACAGTTAAGCCAATCATTCCGAATTCCTGACGCATGCAGTGTATTCCAGGCCGAGGGCTATGCCATAGACAACACAGCAAAGCTGCTTCATAGTATAGTCTCCCACACCGACGTATCAATCTTTGTTGACAGTCAAGACGCCTTAAGGGCATTAGAGCCCAACATGATAAAAATCGGATATCGTGTGGAGGTGTCGAGCCTCGCTGGCTTCTATAAGTCATCTCGATGTCTCCCTTTGTTGGGTCTCTGGGTACTGCGGTATTGAAGGGAATGAACTCGCGGATGAGATGGCTAGGAAAGGATCCGATTTGGACAAAAGTGAAGTGGACAAGGGTTGACGGCGAAGTCTCAAGGTCCTTATGGCCATGTTTGGATAGGAAAGGCACCAGCTTCCTTCTCAAACTGAACAAATCCGCGGTGAGGGTACTTACGGGTGTCATTGTGCTATCGCACCAATGCTGTGGCGAATACCAACAAACTCCCTCTGTAGAAGCTGTCACGATGAGGAGGAAGAGGAATCGATCTCTTTCTCTGACGATGTTCGGGGCTTCAAAGAAGAGGGCTCAGATTTCTGGGCTCACGGTTCTTCGACAGCCTGACAGAATTTGGCGAATGTACCGCCACGCTGCACTTACTGAGGGCACTCACAATGGACAAACATGTCTATGAGTGGAAGTATGGGTAAGACCCACGCACGCCCTCTTAACCTAGCCTAACCTAATGATGAGCAGTGCGAGTTTTACGCAGGCGTCAACAAAGTCCAGCGAATTAAAACACAGCGGCTACACTGGCTGGGCAATGATGTGCGATTAAAATATGCTAATCCGGCTAAGAAAGAATTTTTATCGGAACCTGCCTATAAAAGTAAAGTGGGCAGCCCACACTCCGCTGGAAGGACCAGGTGGAAAACGATTTAAATACCCTCGTTGTAACTAATTGGCGCAAATTAGCAGATCGAAGAAGCGACTGATGCGTCTTATTGCACGGCCATAAGTATTTAAACGGTTAAGCGGAAATTAGGCAAGTAAGTGTACTAGTTCCTTGGTGTTAGAACCAGTTAGCCCAAAGAAGAAGGCTGGCGCGACTTGTTGGATTACCAAAACTATTAAAGTAGTTAATTAAGTAAGAGGACTAGTTTAAGGGCATCTTTTTCAAGGAACGTCTTACTAATGAGACAGAATTATTATTATTACTATTAGGCCTGTAAGCACTGCGAACTTTGTGCAGATCTATTGTGGATCACCTTTCAGCCTAATTTTGTATGTGGAGGCTTTTGGTGTATCTAAGTACTTCTTCAGGCTTTTTAAGATTAAGAGTCACACCACCTAGCTGGAAGCGTCTGACCCTTGCCAGAGCGACGCATTCGCAGAGTATATGAACCGGCGTTTCATCCTCCAGCTCACAGAAACGACAAATTTGAGCATGGGATAGATTTAACTCATGATATTGTAGACGACAGTGTCCCGTGTAGTACCCAGTGAGTGTGCTTGGGTCCTCCCTGCTTAGATTAATGAGTTTGGCTGATACTTTCGTTGCCGGAAGTATAAACAGTTTGGCCTGTGTTTGCCCTGGGCAGTCAATCCAGTGACGTCTGAACTGTTTTATTTCCCATTACTTATAGTTGCCCTGGTGTGTACTTTTGTGAGTCCACAAAAGGGCTCTGGAATGCTGCTATAGCACTCTGATTTGCTAGGTAATCTGCATGTTCATTACTTTCATGTCCCTGATGTCCGGAAACCCATCCTAACAAAACCTTGTTTTTGGCTCCCAGATCATTAAGGATTTCAATGTAGTCATCTACTAGCTTAGATGTAACTGTGTACGATTGCAAGGCACGCAGGGCCGCCTGGCTGTCCGACATAATGTAGATGCTCTTCGAGGGATGAGCCTCTCCGCAGACATTTTCTACCGCAGACTTCTATTGCATGGATTTGCCTGAAATATGGTGGGGTAGCATCCCATTGGTATCTGTTTAAGTGACAGACTATGAGCATTTTTCTTTCGTTTGTTTCATTAGCCATTGAGTGCGCTTGTAATTCTCAACTGGTTACTGAAATATTCTAAAGACATAGTTTAAATTTTTAATCCCAAAGCGGGGTTTTCAAAGCAAAATAAGGTGGCTAAACCCGCAGCCAATACCTTAGAGCCTACAGTGCTCGCCCCCAATGAATACATATAAGGTGTAACAGGTGCATAGCGAACTCTCTCTCTAAAATAACACACAGTCCACTTAAATAACAAATAATATAATAATTGTTTTTGTTTTTATCGGCCTATTGATAAATGATTCAAGGTTCGATTCGAGCTCAAGGCCAGAACAATAATTTTCTTTCTAATGATAATTATTGTTATTTTTTAATTTTTCTAAATTAGAAAAGTTGTATTTTGTTTTTGGAATAATAAGTAGACAATTTTTCAGACAACCTGCCATAGCTGCGCAGATAGATCCATTTCGAAGGGTGCTAAGCCTTCATCATCAGAACGCTTTAGGCACGCTGCGCTAACCATTTAGCTATCCAGCGGTGGTTTGCTTGACTGGCAAATTGCTACTTCTATTCCTTTTTATCAGCTATATTTATTCAGTGTTGCGCCATCTGTTGCAAATCACTGATAATGCTGGATTTGTTTATTGTCAATTACTTTGTTTGACATTCCCAAGTGCTCATGGTTTATTAACAATTGTTTTTGTTTTTATCGGCCTATTGATAAATGATTCAAGGTTCGATTCGATGATGAAGGCTTAGCACCCTTCGAAATGGATCTATCTGCGCAGCTATGGCAGGTTGTCTGAAAAATGTTCTACTTACTATTCCAAAAACAAAATACAATTTTTCAAATTTAGGAAAATTAAAAAATAACAATAATTATCATAGAAAAATAATTATTTTTCTGGCCTTGAGCTCGAATCGAACCTTGAATCAAATAATATAATTATAACAGAAAAAACGATTCGCCCGTCGAATCACCAAAGCTTAGACAGTATCTATTTCTTGAAGTTCGGCCCATAGATGCCAGCTCCCGTTCTTCCGTCATCGAATTTCGGTCCATCCGTGAATCAGATCTCTGAGTCAGGGTCATTATAAGGATTCCCTGTTTCCCAGTGGGTCCTGTCCACACTGGACACTTCAAAGTTCCGTGAGATTCTGAGCTTAGGAAAAATTACGTCACGCAGTTGTAATGTGGGATTTCCTATGAATTTTCTTATTACTTGCATATGCCCTATCATGTTTCCTGGCTTCAACTCCGTAATTACTTGGCTGTCAAGACAATTTTGATCAAACGTACATATATATTAGCTTCTACAAACCACACCCACCGCTAACTTTCTTGATACTCGTTGCATGACGAATTGCCATAGCGTTTTCTCACGCGTTTAAATGCATTTTTTCACCATTTTTTTGTTTTGTATGAAATAATTATATTTTTAGTTATTCTAAATTTGCTTCTTTCCTCCTCCTCGCAAGCCATTTTGTATTGATTTTGTTATGGCCAAATGCCAGCTATTAAATAATAGAATTTTCTTTGGTTTTTGTAGGAAGTATTAGCAGTACTGTTTTGTAGAATATGGTACTGTGATTTTTTGCTTTGGATTGCACAACGTTTTTTGCTTTAGAGATACACCTGGGGTTATTCTTCTTTTCTTTTTTTTTATTATAATGTAAGCCTTTTGCTGTCTTAACAAATTGCCTATCATTATTTGCAGACTTATTGTACATGGCAACAAATAATCACTTTTCATTTCATTCTCATTGTCTGATTCCTTGTTCGCTTCAAAAAAAAAGTTCGCTTCAAAGCGTCTTGTTTAGCAATTTTAAATTGCATAATGGTTTTGCCAAGGTCGTAAGAACATTATCTATAAATAAAAGCTATTGACGTCCAAGAAAATAGCCTTCATTATATGTATATTGACGTATGTATGTATGTACATTCATTATCGTTCGATTAGTAAATGAATGATAAGCGACATAATTTATGTTATAAACTTCGGTCATAAACAAATACGTTTTATGAGCCCGTAGGCCTTCCGTGATTTTTAGACCAGCTGAGTATCCGACGCATATGCAAGCTTTCTGCGTTCTACACTCTGACTTCACACTCTCTCGTTTTTTTATATCTTTCTATATTTCGATTTTGATTTCCAGCTCGTCGTATTCCTCACCCCAGCGGTTGCGGTAATGTGTCTTGGGAACTCTTGCAACAGTTTTCACGTCAAATCACAATGAAACATTCTTGAAAAGATCACTGCTTACCGCGAAAATATGTCCAAAACCCATTGTGACTTCGAAAATGAATCGCATATGTCGAAACCCTAATTATAATTTTTCAACACAAATCCTTATATTAATTTATACTCTATGTCTTTGGTTACTATCTATTCAAAGGTGAAAGTTCTATGGAAATGCAGTTGTTGTTGTTGTAGCGATAAGGACACTCCCCGAAGGCCTTGGGGAGTGTTATCGATGTTGATCGTCCTTTTCCGGATGCAGATCCGGTACGTTCCGGTACCAAGCCCGACCATCTCTGAAACGATTTATTATGACTACATGCGACCTTCTAGGCCATCTCGCCCTCCCCTTCCCTAGATTCATGAGGAGCTCGGGGTCGCCAGAGCCTTGGCCGTTAATGAAACAGGGTTCACCACGGATAGGTGAGTTTGACAATTGGTTTGGAGAAGCTATATATTGTGCTGGCAACCTGAAAGGGTTGCCCTACACAACCCCTTTGAATCTATTTGGTATTTTAGTCGCCTCTTGCGACAGGCATACCTACCGCGGGTATATTCTAACCCCCTAACCCGCTGGGGGAATGGCGCGTTCATACTGGCGAACGCCCAAAAGGATCGACATGACCTGACCATGAGGAAATCTTCTCTTCAGCAGAACATGCATACACAAAAGGCAAGTCAGGCGATACTGCATGGCATAGGGTGGTCGTGAATATAGAGAAAGCTCTGGAAGACCAGAAATATGCCTACGTGTTTTACAGGACATTGCCATATTAAGCTGCAGAAACATCACATCGCAATGTGGTCTATGCGAGACAGCAAAACAGAGGAACGCCGCAGGGTGGTGTTTTATCCCCAATTCTGTGGACGCTTGTTATCAACCAATTGCTTAGGTGGTTCGACGGAGGACCATTCAAACTTACGGCATATACAGATTTCGTTTCAGTCGTCATAAGCGGCAGATACCTAACAACAATAAGCTCTCTGATGGACCATCGTGATGTACATGCCTGGGCATCTGAAGTTGTGTTAACCGCCAACGTGGAAAAAATCGATCTAGTATTATTTGCTAAGAAATATAAAGTCCCTATTTCAACTGAGCCTAAGCTTGGAGGGGTAACTGTACAAGAAAAATGTAGCACAAAATATCTAGGAGTCATCCTAGATAATAAGTTGTCGTGAAAACTCCATAAGAAAAAGAGAGAGTGTATAAAGCCTCCGCCACACTGTATGATTTCAAGAGGATGCTAGGATGCACGTGGGGTCTACAACCTAAACTCCCTCATTGTGAAACCCATACTTAACTATGTGCTCTTTGTTTGGTGGCCAGCCACACGAAAAAGTACGTATACCAAAGAACTAGAGGGATATGCATATTATCAGTGATTTGTAAAACGATATCCCTAAAAACTACCCCACAGCAGCATTACATGCCTTTCTACACTGCAGACCTAATGGCCAGAAATATCGCATTAACCACTGCAACAAGGCTTAAAGGGGCAGCTTAAGTGCAGGCCGCATGGCCATAGCAGTATAACGCTATCTAATAACGGGCAAACGGAATATATGATTCTGTGCCTGAGCTTCGAGAGAGATTTGGGGGCCACAATTGAGCCAGAGGGTTGGCGCCACAGTGCAGAAATGGCAGAACATACTATACAGGTGTATACCGATGGTTCCATATGAAGGGCAGAGGTCGGGTCTGCTGTTTACTATGTCGATCCAGAAATAAGTAGATCCTACAGGCTGCCAGATTACTGCAGCGTCTTTTAGGCGAAAATTATAGCCGTGAAGAAAGCAGCAGAAATTCTGGAGGAAGGGTGCTTAAGCTGCAGTCGCGTCAATATATATATTGATAGTCAGGCGACAATTAAGGCAATAATCTCACACAGTACTTCATCAAAAAGTGTCCTGAAATGCAAAGAAGCATTGGAAAAATTCCTTCGCTCAGACCGGACCATACATCTGTACTTGGTTCCCTGTCATAAAGGGATAGGAGGTAACGAAAAGGCCGATGAGTTGACAAAGAAGGGTGCAGAACTCGCTGAATCGACGGTAAACGTCTCGATCCGTTTAGGAGAAATGAAAGGAGACAGGAGTTGCATATGATCCAGCAGGCGTGGACGGAAGCCGCGCGGCTGCCAAGTTTTTAAGATCAAATGCAAATCCTACGATATTAGACTCACAATGTGTCTCATATCTCTTAAGAGAGAAGGCTTAACGCTCACGATGAGCATACTAGCTGGACACTGCCTTCTAGCGTCACATGTTTATAAGTTAGGCCTCGTCAGTAACAGCAGATGTAGAAAGTGCGAACAACCGTTTGAACACGTTCTATGTTCGTGTTTTTCTGTCACCAGGACAAGGCTCCAATTATAAGGGGCGGCAGAGCTATCAGGTCTTGAGGCAGCAATGAAGCTAGGTTCTAGAAAACTATTTGCCAAGAGGACGGAGTTATTCTATAACATAAGACCTGGCACCTGATTTAGATTTTTATGTTTGGTCGTCAAACAAATCCTGGTAACACTATGGATACATTCAGTCTATGCGAGGTCTTTATTGACCGGCCAGTTCAACCTTACCTAAACACTTTTCTTTTTTGTTGTTGTAACAGCAAAATCACATTTATTGCTATTTATTTGGAGTTGATCAGTACGTTCATACAAGGAAATTCTAGTATTACTTTCAGCAACGATCTTCTAGTAGAACCATAGCAGCAATTCTGTTAGTTTTATAGATCGTATGCACAGACCTAAGCTGTCTGTATAACGGTGCTCTTAGCGCTTTCAGAAGTACCTCTAGCGAGCATTTTCTATTTTCAAGAATCTTCGCCGAAGGCTAAGGAGTGTTGTGGATATGAGCAATTCTTTGCCGATTTGAATCCGGTACACTCCGGTTATAGCTTTGTGGTACCACCCTGTTAGCTTCGAGAAGTCATTTTTTAAACCCCTTAGAACATTCTCGTAAGTGGATTTTAGTCCCTTCTTACGACAGGCATGCGAGAATATTCTAAGCCCCTACACCCATCCGCTCTTATGATCTGGTCGCATTATATGATACGGCAGTGTTATTCACTTTGACTTAATTTCTCGCTATCCCATCCGATCCATTTCCCTTTTACTTACCATATCGATGGTGGTTTCACCAGTTTTGGTGGCGCCATATTGCTTGCGGAAATTCTTTACACGCTCCTGTTCGACTGGAATTTTGGAAGCTAGCACATTACGTAGGCTAGCATCGGCAGAGATGAAACGCACCAAAAGGCCATTTAATTTCTGTAAAAGAACAAGATAAGAGTTATGTGTTGAGATGAGAATAAGTATAATTTTTTTAGAGGGGAAAACCATTACAAAACAACCACTCATTTTTTTTTCAAAAGAATCGATGCTTATAAAATAAATAAATACAAAGCGCGATATACTTACCTCGGAGGATATTTAGGCCGAGCTTCTCTCCTGTACGCGTTGGCGATGGCGAGTACCGAAGAAGATTTAACGATGAACTATACGCAGCCATCAACATAGTCCAGCGAATTAAAACGCAGCGGCTGCGTTGGCTAAGCCATGTTATGCGAATGAAAGATGACGCTACAAGAAAGTGTTTCTATCGGAACACGCCTATGGAAGCAGAGGTAGAGGGCGGCCCCCACTCCGCTGGAAGGACCAGATGGAAAACGATTTAAACTCCCTTGGTGTGACCAATTGGCGCCGGTTGGCAGAGAGAAGGAGTGACTGGCTCGCCTTGTTAGACGGCCATAACCGTTAAAACTGTTAAGCGCCAATTAAGTAAGTTCTCTTCTAATTTTTGTTGTGCTACTGTTATTGTTATTTTAAAAAATTGGCGGGACCGGATCTAGAAGTTGTATGTCAACTTTGAACGGCAGCTGCAAGGCAGATTAATTTTTTTGATAAGCTTTTCATAGCAGTTATACACTCGGAAGTGTTTGCCGAGTGGGGATCCCGTGACTTCTTCTAAAGTATTTTGAAGTTTGCTATTTGCGTTACCTGGACCCAGGACCTTTCCTGTTGCAGGCAATACTTATACCAACAATGCGTACTAGCCCCACGTCTTCAAGAAATGTACAACTTTTTCATACAATTCGTATGTTCAATTACCCCTGAAATACTCTCTTCAACTCCCTCAAAAAGAATTATCGTAAAATTTTTAGGTGGACGCAAATCTGGCAGAATCTTCCAGATATAACAGCTGTGTGTTTTTTTTATCTACATACATATACGCTTAAACATTATATGGACTGCTAAGCGTTAAACTTTATCTACACTTTTGAAATTCCTACGCAGAAAATTAGTACTCTTAAATTTCAATACGCATTATACTCAGATGCAACTGAAATATGTGTCTATGTTTCACCTCTACACTACCTCTATCTATTATCTCTACAAAGCGTGTGTGTCCACTATTCACCGCAATCGATTCAGCTATAGGTTATACACTATGGCCAACAGAGGTGTGGGTCTCCGCTTTTCGGTATAACATGTTCTGTAGCTAGTTATTTAACCACTGCCGATGTCATCATTGCTTTTAAGCTTACGCTGATAAGATACGCTGATTGCGTTAACTTTTATTTAGCTGCTTAGTAGCTTATTGATAATAGAAAAACTATTAGAACATAATGGAATAGCGCTCACAAGCGAACCAAATCTCGGTATGATGGGCGGGGTGATCTTACATATACCTAACTAAGTGCAGACTGGGTTATATCTCAAAATGTAGTTATTCACGCTTTTCTATAATTCACAGACGAGCGCGCAAAAATTCGAAAAAAGTACGAATGCATGCGAACAGGTCCCCACTTGAGGTTATAGAGATGCGTGCTTGCATAAATACACACAAAATATCACCCTGCAACAATCACTCTAGAGAAGAGCAAAGTCATCTGTAAAGATGAAGTCATAGATCACAGTACCCAACCAGTTGAGTACAATTTATTACGAAGCAAAAAGTTGAGATATTGTTAACTTATGACGCTATCAAAGACAAGCACAGGGCCAAACGTTCTATGTTTATCCGACATTAATTTCCCAGCGAAATGACAAATATTGAAAGTTTTTTTAGGGCAAAGTCACCTTTTGAACTGCTTTAAGAGACAAAGAAGATTTGCAGCATCATTACTTTTGACGCTATCGTGTTCAAAACCATCGTTGTTCGCCTGTTCGTAGCACGATTAGCTATACGATAGCCAGAACGAAATTCAAAGCGTTATCAGACGACTTACGTAATTTAGGTCATAGTACAGGTCTACAAGTAGGATATGTAGCAGCACGCACATACACAGCCACGCTCACCTGATAAAATGCTTGTTGTTGTTGGTTTTTTTGTGGATGCTATTTGGCACTGTTGTACTTCTTAGGACCAAAAAAAGTTTAGTAGCTGCTATCGAAAACTGCTTAAAATTTTTATTGTTATATTACAAAGAAATATACTTATTTACTTTCAAACAAGCACTTAATTACATCTCTCTTTAATATCCATATATTTTGGACAATTTTAATTAACAAATTGTGTTACTTTATTACCGGGGACGATTGCTAAAACACGACCAAACCCGTCGGGGGAGGTATTAATAGACGCGTTTTTGCCTCGCTTGCAATAATTCGAATACTTTTTCTCTTTGGACTAGTGACAACAGAACAAAACGCGTCTTTTTATGTCTCTTTCCACATTTTTGGACGGGTTATTGCAGTCGACCATGGTTTTCACTTTTGAACGGGTAGAAAAACTTAGCACCCGTGTTTGTATTCTTAATGCTGGAATAACTACGCGTTCTCAGATACCCCAATTCCAGACTTTTGTATAATTTTCTGTAGGACCCATAATGGTGTACTACATTTTCATACTAAATTGGTTCCAAAAAATTTACCATCACAGCAACCCATATCTGATATTCCCCTCCATTTTTTGTTTCCCTGTGTCGCTTTCCACGACAGCAACCCCGGTAATTTTGACACTTCGTTCAGTGTCAAACGCAAGTTCCACGCAGGTTCCACTGAGTTCCGCGATAGTTTGACACTGACCGAAGTGTCAAACTGCAGTGTGTTAGAAAGAGAAAGGAATTGTTTCCTTCTCATACATATCATACTTGTAAACCTGTACTATGATCTAGGCATTCTCTATCATGAACAGCTGCTGTGAAAGCGAATACAAAATATCATAAACAAAGGACGAACACAAAATTTGAGAATTGCTTTCGTGCTGTTGACGAATACCGTAAAGCTAGACGTTAAACGAAAACGCAAGCTTTACAAGCCAACCTAATAAAACCGCACTGCGTTTCTTTAGCGCACGCAAACAACCGGTTTTTTTTGCCCTAATACGCCAATTACACGGCTCAAGTATCCTTGTGCCAATTACCAATTTGCACAAGGATTTGCCCGGTGTGTGCACTGGTTGCGCTATTTGCGCAGAGAACTGCGCTAAAATCAAAACGATTTTGATATTTACGCATGTCTGCAAATATTGCACATGCTTTTTTCTTCGTGTGTGGTGAATGTTACACATTTTACCCGTTGTTTCTGATAATATAATATCAGTAATTGTTGCTTAAAAATGTTAATATCGAAGGCGTAAGGACCATCTTAGCTTGCAACAGGAATTCACACAAATTCAATAATACATATTAATTTTTTATACAATTAGAAAACGTTTCATTTGTTGAGCTAGTTGAAAAATGAATATTGCGCAGTGCTGCAATGAGTTGAGCTGGTCTTGCAACTAAAATATAAAAATTATAAATACTATGGAAAATAAACGCTTCTGGTGCGAGTTTTTCGACTTATACTGTGAATTACTAGCACTGTGGAAAATAAATAGTGTTTTTTTTATACAATTAGTGCCTTTTTTATACAATTAAAACACATGTTTCATTTGTTGAGCTACATTAAAAATGAATATTGCGCAGTGTTTTTGAGCCGTGTATGTCAAAATTTTCATTTGCAAAAATTCCGTCGTTTTATATTTGCGCATGGCTTTTGTGTCATGTATGGACCGTCTAATACCGCGTTGCGACAATGTAAAGCATGTGTGCAAACGTCAAATCTAAATGTCACGCAGAACAAAAATTGGAAATCGAGTTAGGTTTTCACGCAGCAAATTCAATTTGGGTTGCTCTCATACAAGTTGTATGTGCATGCGCCATTTTTGACAGAAAATCACTTGCGTGCGTTTATATTAGGTTGGCTTGTTAGAGTACCACTACAAGAGGATATCGCCATTTCAGGTATCGTTCATTAAGCGTCTCGTTCGCCAAACAGAATGAGCATTGTTTACTATATAGTTTGGCAGCTTAAGTAGAGGTTATGTTGCGAATAGAGTGGAAGGCAGTGGACTAGGCAGTCGAATGTCATATAATGAAGGAATGGTGTTCGGAGATTTTTCAAAGTTAAAAAAAAAATGATAAAAGCTTTAATATAAATAAAACTATTGTTTTAATAACAACAAAAACGCCATATATATTCTATATACATAAATTTGTAAGGATTATCTCACTTTAAAATTTGAATTAAATAATCTAAAGTTTTTTTTTGAAACTGAGTCGAGAACTGTGCGTGTGAATGTGCGAATTTTCACCGATCAGCTGTTAGTTGCGCTACTTGGTAAAATTTACAATGAGAATGAGGCTGTTAATACTGAATGCCAAGAAAGTAAGAACTTTATTCAGTTGCATGTGAAACCAAGTCCTTACGATGATTAGAACCAAAGAAGTTTCTGCCAAACTATTCCAGGGACTTTTCATTCTGGAGAAAATTAGTATATGGCAGAGATGCCTAAAAGGGTGCTAAGCGTACTACGCAGTTCAACTTAAAAACTATTAGCCAAAATGTATGTTAAAAAGCATTTTCTATTTTTTGCTATTTTTCTCAAACCGTCGGCATTCTTTGTAATTGATCGCTTCCAAGACATTTGATTCCGGCAGACAACAAATCAATCAGAGAGCAATTAAGTACGCTCACTTTAAACGTGTTGGTCTTATTGCAAGACGCTCGTTTTCAATGCAAGCACATTCATAATGTGATCCCTTTGCTGATAATTTAATATACACAAGTAGATGGAATATGCAAAATACATACAAGGGTATAACGAAAAAACAAAAAAAAAAAGGAAAGATACATAGCGGAATGATACAAGGTGGCAGCATGGTAACATACCTACAAACATAAATAAAAATTCCATGTACTTGTTTTTGTAAATTGGATGGACAAATGTCAAAATCGTACTGCACTGGAAGTTGATGTATCAAATCAAATAAAAAAAGTTTATAATCAGCTGTTCCATGCTGTCACCTTGTATCGTTGCACCATGGAAAGATCGAACTCATGCTATTTACGACAAAGATCGTTTGCACGAGCTCGCCGCAGCAGCAAAAAAATAGTACGTGCGGAACATTGAATTGAAGAGTAATAAAACCAGCAATAGAGGGTGAGATTACGGCTGCTGTGAGCTGACAATCATCATGTAACCGATGACGACATCACAGCGCTGTCTGGATCGGTAATAGTCCAACAGCAACGGTGAACAAGACAATAGCTGCATGGTGATGCGAAGCGTTAATTAAGATTCATCTGTCAAGCGTAGAAATGCTTGTATACGCCAGTTGACTTCGTTGGCATTTTTGTCACCAAGCGGCAGTGGGTCAATAAATTTAATTAAATGCTAAACTTCAATGTAGCGCTAGGCTTATGATTGACCGTGACAGTGAACGCGTAGCTTTGGAATGGAATTTTTTTCAGCGAGTTTACTTTTGGCGCGGTTTTTACATTTAAAAGCTGTTTTTTTTTTTTTAACTCGGACGTTGTGGCAGCGCACTGCCCTCAAGTGGCCCGATGAAACCAGGCTAATCCTGTTTTTTTTTTTTTTTTAATTCATACATACTTTTTTTGTTTTTATTTTTTTTGTTTTGTTTTTTTTTGTTTGTTTTATTTTTTTTTTTGTAACCTAATTCTTATTTATGTGTTACTTATAATTTTTTTGTTACCGAGTCTTTGAGAGGCAGTGGCTTCTTAAGCGCCGAGATCCAAAACCGCTCAGCTACAGAGAAACTCATCAGCTGAGAAATATAGATTCACAAAATACAATAGACTAAAAGTATAAATATAATTTTTTAATTATTAAGAGAAGATAGAACCGTCTTTTTTATGGCAAAGAGCGAGTCCGAAACATCAATTATTCTCGAGTGAGAGTTATAATCTTCACACAAACATAGAAAAGGTTCGTGTAGTTGGAAATTGCTTCTGCATTGTTTAAGAATTATAGGTTTATAATGCCTTGAAACTCGGCATGGAACATTCAAGTTTACTTCGTTCAATAGAAATGGGCTTGAAATCGATCCATTTAAAAGTCTAGCCATAAATAGTACACCTAGCATTTCTCTACGACTTGCAAGGGTAGGAAGATTTATTAGTTTTAATCGATTAGTGTAAGGAGGAAGATTATACGGAGAGTCCCATTGAAGATTTCTAAAGGCGAAAAGTAAAAACTGTTTTTGAATTGATTCTAGTCTATCCACATGAACTTGATAACGCGGATTCCAAATTATCGATCCATATTCTAATATCGGCCTCACCAATGATGTAAAAAGGGTTTTTGTAACGTAAGGATCACTAAATTCCTTTGCCCATCTTTTCACAAATGCTAAAACTCCTCTCGCTTTATTGACTGTGGCATTAATATGAGGGTTGAAACTAAGTTTGCAATTCATTGTAACTCCCAAGTCGACAAAAACATAAACGCTTTCCAGAGTTTGGCCATTAATTGTGTAGGAAGCTGGTTGTATGTTCCCACGTGAAAAACACATGGATTTACATTTTTCCATGTTGAGAGGCATAAAATTCGCATTACACCAAGTAACTAAACGATTTAAATCCGCCTGGAGTACAGAACGTTCTTCAACCGACGCGTATGACTTAAAAAGTTTTACGTCGTCGGCATACATTAAAATTTTAGAATATTTTATAGTTGTGGAAACATCGTTTATAAAGATCAAAAACAGAATAGGACCGAGATGTCTGCCCTGAGGCACACCGGAGGGAACATCGATGACATTCGAACAAATTTTTTTAAAAATTACTCTTTGAGTTCTACCGCAAAGATAGGAGGAGATCCAGCGAGTTAGGCCAGGTTGAAAACCAAGCAATTCGAGTTTATAAACAAGTAATGAGTGGCGTACTTTGTCGAATGCTTTGCTGAAATCAGTGTATATAACGTCGGTATGATGATTGTTTCTAAACCCATTAAAGACGTGAGTTGTAAATTCAAGCAAATTGGTTGTGGTTGATTTGGCTCTACAAAAGCCATGCTGAGAACTATCTATCAATGTAGAAATCGAAAATGTAAGGTGATTAGTAACGATTGCTTCGAAAAGCTTAGGGATAGCGGAGAGCTTTGCTATTCCACGATAGTTTTCAATAGACGACTTGCTTCCTTTTTTATGGAGTGGGATAAGAAAAGATTCCTTCCAAGCCGTCGGGAAAATGCCATTTTTTAAAGAGAGGTTAAACAGATCAGTAAGGGGCTGGTAAATGTATTCCGCACATTTTTTAAGAAAACATGTTGGGATCAAATCGGGACCGTATTTGAAGGCTTCTTTTAGGGTCTTTAGATGTAGTAGAACATCTTCAGGCAGCCAATGTGGGGCATATATTGAGTTACTAGAATGGAGCTCATACGGATAACTTGTAGGTGATGAATCAACCACAGCAGAGTAATTAGAGTGAAAGAATTGAGCGAAGAAGTTTGCAATCTCTTGATCGTCGCTGGAAATGCTATTTCTAAACTTCATGGCAGAAGGAAATCCGTTAGTTCTGCGTTTAGAATTTACGAAATCATAAAAATACTTCGGGTGGCAAATAATGTTTCTTTTAATTTTACATATGTAAGCTTTATAACACTTTTTATTAAGTTCAAAATACTTATGACGGAAAATAGCGTACTGTGCATAATGAGAATGTAAACCGGTTCTCTTATATAATATGTATAAACGTGATTTCTTATTTTTTAAAGCTTTTAAATCTTTAGTAAACCAGGCTTGCACTGGTTCAATGTACGAGCATTTGCGTTTGGGCACATGTTTTTCAAATAAAGTATAAATGGTTTTATTAAAATGTAAAACGTTTTCCCCTACATCCTCTTTATATCGAGGCCAAGTTATCTCAGAAAGCTCTTTATTTAAATTGTAGAAATTAGTTTTGGAAAAATCAAAGCATCTGGTAGAGACACATGTTTTGTTAGTGCAGCCGACTTCGTTGCTTATGATTTCGTAAGTTATCTCAAGAGAAGGATGGTAAGCGTCTTCTGGCAAAACAAGAGGTTCACACCGATTTATAGAGAATTTAGATATGTCGTCAACAAATGCTAAGTCTAAGAATTTTCCATACTTATTTGGAAAGAAGTTGATCTGATTAAGGCAAAGATCAGTAATTCCATCCAAAAAGTCATTGTTATGCATCTTGGATGATACGGGGACAATATTGTGATCAACGGTATTCCAAGATATATGTGGCAGGTTAAAGTCGCCTAAAACAATCATTGAGGCCGTGGACTTTATCATCGAATTGACTGATTGTAACAGTGAAATATGGTGCATATACACTGATAGATCAGAAGACGGTGGAATATAGCAAACGGCTAAGTAAATATGACCCCAGTCTAGTAAGATTCGGATGCATTTAAACTCGATGGAATCAACTTCGGCTAAATTAACATCTTCAGATGGAATTGAAGAATGTACAGCTAGCAAGACACCACCTCCGGTCCTATTTAAGCGATCATTTCTATAGGTCTGATACTCACCACAAAAAATTTCGGAATTTAAAACATTGGGTTTCAGCCATGTTTCGGTAAAAGCAATAATATTATAGTTACAGTGAATGGTTTTCAAATATAAGTCAGTTAATTTAGTATTTAAGGCTCTAACGTTTTGATAGTAAATGCTTAAGAAAGATATTAAATTAAGTTTTTTGGATCGGAACTTTGAGGAGGAATTTTTGCTACATTTTGAGTCATCTCAATAGTCTTATGCACAAATTCGCGAACAAAAGCCCCTGGCGGCCAAAATGCGCTGTCCAAAAGTTTATCAAAATCTTCTGAGTAGACATCAATTCTAAATGAAGAAATGTTCCTTTCGTAATTAAATTTAAATTTTCTTAAAGTCATGCCGTCAGCCTTAATTTTCGAAGTGACATAAGACTTGATATCCTCAACGGAAGTGTCTTTGTCAAAGCGAGATACAAAAATAGATGTTTTGAGCGGGACTACAACCAGCTTCTTAGCCGGTGCTACTGAATAAGAAGTCACAGAATGAGAAGTTACAGTTTCAGAAGTTACAGTTTGAGGCTCTAAGGTTTTTTCCGCGGCCTTAGAAGTGGATGGAGCCACAGCTTGCGGATGCGTGATGTGCATTAAAAACTGGTTGTAAGAGGATTTGAAAGACGCAAGCAAGGCAAAAGTAAAATAACAGAAACAAAATTAAAAGTAAAGTGAACTCAACAACATCGCTGTAATTAATTTTCGTACTGTATTACTTGAATCGCTAACTAATGGGAAATGCCGTGAATAATGCAATTATATTTATTAAAACAAAAACATGATCGCCTTGTTTTGCCGTTCCCTCAAGTTTAAATTCAAAGCGATTAAGCAAATACTGGCAAAACAATAATACAAACTTCGAACGCCATTAAACATGACTTACAAATATGTAGCTATAAACATGAACTTGAACTTTTGACGCTAAAAACACGAAAACGTATGAGCGCGGGAAAAATGAGCAGCAAAACACAACGCTCTGACACGCACTAAATTGTGGTGATGGGGATAAGCGAATGCTTGTTTACATGCAGTTCAATAAATACGATTTAAACAGGCATCAGCGCCGATCTTACTAATCAAGCAGATTTCGTGTAATGTTCGTACTAAAGTTATGCATTTGTTGCGTCGTGCATTTTTTTTTTATCAAAAGATGCTCATGCGGTTATTTTTTCCTGCATTTTTTTCTATTGCTTTCAAAGTTCGGCACATAAAATGATTGACAAATTGAACATGCGATTTCAATTAAAACACTCGCATGATCACATGAAAAGATTTAGAATGAATAGGAAATCATTATAAAACAGTTTTTGAGAAGAGATTAGATCATTATCATGGCTATCTAGTTTAAAAATAAATGATCTTTGTAATAAAATAAATTTTATATTTTAAATCAAGAACACATTTTTCGCGAATTAAAAAGAGTGATTTTCGCTAAAGTGTAAACACAGCCTTATCTGTTTATCAGGCAACCACAAATCACACACAGAAGATTGCGCATTCACTAGTTCAAAATTGCTACGTTCTGCGTATCTACGCACTGAAAGAAAGAAACTGGTAAAATCAACCGAAATACTGGTCAATTCAACCGAAATTTCTGTCAATTTTTATCCATCGCAACAAGATGTTGAATCGATTGCGCACAAATCGTTGCTTCGTAATTGACCGTTTTAGTAGTCAAATGAACAAAAAAGTTGTTGCGACAGATTTGTACGAAAGTACCTATGTTGCGACATTTGCAAGGCAGATGAGTTTTCACTGAGATCTTTTCATGGCAGAAATACACTCGGAGTGCTTGCCGAACAGTGCCAAGGGCGACCGGCTTAAACAAATTTTCTTCTAATTGGCAAACCTTATTTCTAAAATTTTTATGTTGCTTTGCCCGGAGTGTGAACCCAGGGTCTTCGGTGTGGTAGGCGGAGCACGCTACCATCACACCACGGCGGCCGCCATATACATACGTAAATATGTGCATACATATAGTACACAGAATACATAAGTACAAAGTAGAGAGCGCAGTGAGCGTAAAATTCTCTTTGAAATTTGCTCATGTATTGACTGTTGATCGCTGTTGAAATGACCAGTGAGATCAGTTGTGTTAACAAAAAAATCAGTTAGATTGATTAGGAATCTGTCAATTTTACAGAATTTTGTTAGCTTAAGAGCGACAATTTCTCTTCTGTTGAAATGACTAAACTAATTTGTTCGCTTGACAAGAACTCGGTCGAATTAACCATAATTCGATCAATTTCACCGAATCTCCGTTAAGTCAAGAACAACAGAACCGATTTGTTGATTTTACTAGCACGATTTCTTTCAGCGCGTCACACTTGACTGCTTGAGAGAATGAAAGAAAGAGAGAAAAAAACAAGAGCTAAAGGAAAATTACGTAAAAATTGCCCATAAAAAACAGCTGATTTTTTGTTTACATGCGCAATGCGCAATCTTGTGTGTGTGATTTGTGTTAGGCACAAATGCACAGAAGATTGTGCGTTCACGAGTTCAAAATTGTTTCGTTCTGCGCATCTACGTCACACTTGACTGCTTCAGCGAATAAAAGAAAGAGAGAAAAAACAAGAGCTAAAGGAAAATGACGTAAAAATTGCCCATAAAATAATGTTTACATGCGCAATGCGCCACCTTCCATGATTCCATCATGGTGTCAGGCAACTGCTGATGATCAGACGCTGTTTACACAGAAATATTTGTGTTGCTGAAGCTCGTTACATGCATTGTGAATGATGACTAAGTGTGATATCTTATCTGTCAACTGCCTGACAGGATGTTCAATATGGCTACTTTTTAGCGTTTTGACAGAGTGTTCAATATGGCGGCGCCTATCTTCAGCGGGTGATAGAAAGAGATATAGAATGAGACAGCGATAGTCAATTACAAATCAGGTGATCCAATCACTTTGAAATTTTGACGTCTATGCAGAAGATATCACACTTAGTTATCATGCACAATGGTTACATGGCAAAGATGTGTTGACGAGGGAAACGACGTCCACCGACTTACTTGTGCTCGGCGCAAGGCGAATCCAACAAATTCGCCGTGCACAAGAGGCTGTAAATTTGATAGGGAGCTTCAAAATAAAAGTTGCCGATAATTAGCAACAAAATTTTTTGTGTGTGAACGACGATTTAGATAGATAATTTTACGGAACATTTTTGGTTCTTATTTAGACGTGTATCGCTGAAAGGCTTCCATGGTTAGGTGAGTGAAAACGTTCTGAACCACAAAGAATTCCTACAAAGCCTGAACTTAATGTTAACAATGACGAAGCGATTTCAAAGAAAATTTTCAGAAGAAGCCTCGATTTAACCGAAGGATGTATGCATGTTCGAAAATAGGGTAAGAAGTTACGCTGCCCTCATAAAGTGTCACTTAGGATGCTCTACTTAGCAAATTATAAGACTAACATGTACATATGTATTTAGTATATCTTCGCTAATAAAGCTTATTAAACAACATGTTGGAGCTGCACGTTGCAAATGAAAATCTGACTAAACTACTTGAGAATATCTTGCAAGACTGACAGCCTAAAAGAATTCACCGTAGCACTCACTTCTAATCCGCTGCTTAAAATATAGAACAATTGTCCCCTATTCTCGCAAATATTTTGTAATCCCATAAATTACCATAAAAAATCTGATATCAAGGCAAGTGAATAGCTTATGAAATATTAATAACGGCGAGTAAAAAGTATTAAGTTGAGCTCAATAAAAAATGCACAAAGCACACAATCATATCAATTACCGCTAAACTTTTGGTTGCTCTAGACTAAATAAAAAAAAATCAGGCAACATCATCTCATGGTTACAGAATAATCAAAATTAAGTGATTTATGCCAAGGGTCGCATGTTAGATAGCATATTCTTTATGAGGCGTCAATGTGCAAAAATATTTACATATTTGATAGTTTTGCCGCTTGACAGCATACATATCATTTAAAAGGAAAGCAAATGCCACCATAAAGCAACCTCCGCCATGTAAAGGGCGAATTAATGGTGACTTATAACCATAAAGCCATAACCAGATAAATCAGCTGATCGAACCTACCTTATGGAAAGGAATGTAATTGATTAATGGTGCCATACCATAACGCTAACGCCATAACCAATCAATTTGTTTTTGGTTTCTCGCCATATCCATAACCTAAATATATTTGAGTTGGTGAATTTAATAACTTTTTTTAGTTTTTCTTCATTGTTTTGGATACGTTATGACTAAGAGACTTATTTTTTGTGGAATATGTTTGTAATTTTTTTCGTTTTCTTCATTTTTATGAAATTTTCACGATTGTTAGGTTAAGGCACCATTAATCGATCACATTGAGATGGTTATGGATATGGGTATGGTTACGACTATGGCGTTAGGGTTAAGGAAGTTTAATTTGGCTTTAAACGTTTGTAATATGAACGCGTATGTCGGTGCTCAGGTGACAATATCGAATTTATTATTTTTCTTACATTTAATGTAATGCGTTCTTTGTAAATCAAGTAAATTTACGCTTCGACGGTTGTACTCGTATGTAGGCAACAGAAAGCGCATTGACAACTTCATTGAAATGCATTTGTATGGATTTGCTAAATAGTATGAAAGGAAAAACTAAAAAAAATAGCAAGCAACAAAATGACACCGGTGCATACATATGTAGGTATAGTTTGCGTTCTGAATATTTGACACGCTGATATGTATACATGTATAATTTTCTACTGTGGTTTTACATATTTGCTCCCTTAATAGCACCACTTAAGCGCATAATTATAAAAAGAACCTGAAACAAGTATTTTAAACAAATCGACAGATGCTTATTAGTAAAGTGAAATGCATAACAATGAAAATTATATCGTAAGTTTGTGTCTTGAATATTCTCTTTAACTAATTGCTTTTATTTACAATGAAGTTGTGAAATGAAGCCCAAACTCTGAAGACAAACAGGTGGCTGGCTGCTGGAATATTAGATGAAATGGCATTTTGAAGTTTTCGGTTAATTCAGAAGTGGAATATAATAAAAAAAAACGACGTAAATAGCATGCAGGCTTCGCAGGGCTTAATATGTTCTCTTGCGTGTAGATATTGCTAAATAAATTATATTGCACCAAGTGTATAAGTTAGCATACAAAGAGAAATAACAACTTTGCATTGTTTTTCCACACGTAAAACTAGACTTAGAAAAACTTTCCCACGAATTTTTTTGCGACCCTAGATAGCACCGGGCTTGAAGATATCGAATGCAATTCGTTTAAGGCTGCATGCGGCCTCGTGGTTGCTTTAGAGATTTCATCAAGCCATGACCCGGCTGCTGAAACCTAACGCTGAGCTAAAGTAGTGTTATGGCCGAGTCATAATGAACTTTTTCATATAGATTCGTTCAACGTAGTCGTATGCATGCCAGTTACATCGGCACAATCACGGAGGATGTTGCGTATGTAAATATAGAGGAACTTCAGACATAGCAAGTGAAGATTATTTCTCGTTGCCCATTCACATACAAAATTTCGAGAAACACTTATTTTGTCTCCTATTCATTTGTTAGAATGCCGTTTTTAGTTGTGAAAAATGTTAGAAAAGTACCAGCGAGTGGGAAAAAGTATTTCACTTGCAAAGTGTGAAATCACTGTCGAATTCTTCTTATGTTTGATTGCAACATAAGTTGAGAGGTGGCTACTTGTTCATGTCAGATGGCGCTAATGTCGCTCGATCGGCATTTCTCCATAAAAATACGTGCAATCTACTCATCATGCATACGATTGCGTTGAACGCGTCTATATGAAAAACTTCATTGTAGCTCGGCTATTACTTTATATGACAGAGAATCGCTTTCTTCTTAAATTCTGAACAGCTGCGGCAACATCGTGCGCTCGTTGTATAAAAGCTTGACAATAGCCATCATCAAGTGAGTTTTCTAACTCTATATCACGCTCAATTCTTACGAGAATGCTCTGCATTACTGGGAAACTTAAGAAGTAGAGTTCATAATATTTTTGTACATATGAGTTGTGATAGGCAGATGTGGCTGTTTTTTCATTTAATACATAAGGCTAAAAGCCAAGGAGGACATCTATTTTTGAAAAATTTGGGTTTATTAAAGACTGTGTTCCCAAACTAAAAACAAGAAATAAACAAATTATCTGGTTGACGAATTGAACCAGACTTCTATCTGGATTTATCTGCCTCAAATCGTTGTTGTTGCATTTACATGCAAAATTGTTTATCTGTCTCAGGATTTTGGTGACCTTACGATGCCTAATCTATTTATCATCACTAGCAAATCAAAAGCAACAAAAATTGAGTGCGCTATTGCAGCACATTATATGCTTGAGTATCAAAAACATTCCCTCAATAAAGTAGCACTACTGCAATACTGCTTCTATTAGATAGATAGATAATTAATTGAGGATCACACTGCGACCATTGGTCTATTGTGCCCTCAGCTGCTTCGCAGCACCTCATCCAAGCCGGCATCTCTGATGAACCCTAGCAGTTCAACTGGCTTGAGGGATTTAATGTGAGAATGCTCTGGCCATGGTGTGCCCATAAACTTAGCCCTGCGTCTTGAGATTGTGTCACATTCCGGGAGGATATGATCCGCCGCCTCCGCCGATCGGTCACAAAATCGGCATATGTTGTTCGATAGTATGTCCAGCTTCCGCATGTGGATGTTCAGCCTACAATGTCCTGTAAGAATAGCTGTTAGGATTCTTAGGTAATCTTTCAAGAGGCCTATTAATGCCCTATATCGAGTTGCGCTGTAACCCCCTAACAGTAACTTAGATTGTCTCAGGCCTGGCATATTGTGCCAGTGTTCTTCCCTCTTTCCCTTCTACTAATAAATGCCCCCTAAATTCCTCCGGGCCTACTGGCAGGAACGGCTCGGGACCGATGGGTCGCGTCGTTGCTGCTCTCTGGCCAGACTGTCCGCCTGCTTCTATTATTTAGCGGCTCGATTACATCCGTAACCTCTGCTTACTTGCTTATTTTAGGCAATCTATAAAATGGCCTTGAAAATATGTGATTTTGTTTTTTAACAACAGTTGATAAGCGTGAAAGACCGAATAGCATGAATGATATGAAAAATTACTTTGTGACAATGATCATTAATTATAACGAACGTTAGAGCTGTCTTAAGACAGCCATACTGTATACATGTTTTGTTTTTTTGTTTGAATACTATAAAGATAACTCGCATTTTGTTGAAATACCCTAAATTAGTCTTGCGAGTTCATATTCATTACCGATATCATGTGACTTTGCACACCTCGTTTTCACGATATGGAAAAACACTAATAAATGTGTAAAGACTAATAAACGGTATAGTGTGTTTAAATTGTGACATGGATTTTGGCTGGTTTCTAGTTTGCAGTTAATCATGTGGAAAAATTTATTCCATATTGGATGAAATTGAAATTTTCGACCCGCCTGAACTTGATGTAGAAGTTAGAGGTTCTTGATTCCAACATAATTATCTATTCATTATTGTTTACGTTTACTTCGCTAATTTCTTGGCAATCTCAACCTAGCTTTGCGGTTTATATTTTTCTCATTCTCTCAGTTCATGGTCTTTCTTGATGTCACTCACCGATGCCTTGTAAAAGAAACGTCATAGTTGGCAGCTAATTTAGCCATCGGTGAAGGTCAACAGATGTGAATGACAAGTGCATTTTGTTTGCTACATTTTTCTTTCCTCTATCCTCTAACGACAAAAGTTGAATAGAGGACAATGAGAACAATTTTTTTTTATGTTTTTATTTAAGATATTTTTAATTTACATAACAGCAGAACTATTTTGCATTTATTTGATTTCTTCAAATATTTGTTTGCTAGCACCCAACGCCCAACAAATCAAACAATTTTATTGCGTTCTATACCACTGTGCGTTTACGAAATATTGAAACGAAAGTTATTTATGTCGCATGGTATGTTTAATATTAAAAATAGAAAATAGAACAAATGTGGCACTCGGCCAGCTGCGAGAGTCCAAAAACAGTTGCGTTGGCGTAGCCTCGTTTGTATTTCTTAATTTTCCTAGCATTTCTACTTTACTTTTCCATTATTTTATTTTAGTGGATTGTATCTACATTGAAATAAATTTAATAAATATTATATTATTTAAAAAAAAAATTTCCGCGGTAGAATAAGAAGTTATAGGCCAAGTTTCTTCTCAAATTTTTTTTTGTTTGCCTCGTTTCCATTTCCTTAAATATGAACTCCGTTATCAAAGTCGAATACTCATTTCCTAGAGAAGAGGAAACCAGACTTCTCAGGGAGACTCGCGTTACTTTGACTCAACTTCGGACTGGATACTTTGAGCATCTTCGGGGAGTGTCTTTATCGTTAATACAATAACTACTAGCTCTAACGTTACTCAAACCCAAATGCTTTGTGAGAATATTTGTTGCCATTGAGGACGAACGTAAATAAACTAATAGGTTAACTTGAGTTTAACCCTGCCAGATCGGCGACTTAAGCTCAGCTTAAACTTCAGTTAAAGTAGACTGAAAAACTCCAGAATATGTTTAAACGTAGTTTACCTGACAAACTGAGTTGAACTTGTACTGAAAAACCGAGCCTTAGTATAATTAGAAACTAGTGTTAAGGGCCAAAGCAAGATGGAGAATAACTTTTGTCAACAAATAATAGCTTGGACTCAGTAGATAGGGTCCTTGCTCGACATACTAAAGCCAGACTGTATAAACCTCTCACATAACTGTCTTGATTTTGGACACTGTCGAACGTTTTTTGTATGTGAAAGGCACATTTTTCGGAAGCTTATGATCCCTTTTGTAGTGCCCTACCGCAAGCATTTTTTGTTATACGAATGGCTAAAGATGCTTCGCCCAGAACGTGTCCGCATAGACGCTAGAGTGCGGGGGACCTCCACTGAGTTATGGAGAAGATTTGAGTTCTCTTCGTGCTCCCAATTGGCCCCAGATAACGCTAAGCATGAATAACTGACATACTTTGTTATGCAACAAAACACGTCAGTTATAAATATTACCTTCATATAATTTAAAAAAGAAAAAAAATAATAAAAATAATAAAATAAAAACACAGCCTGCCTGTGATAGCTACAAAAAAGTTAATGTTCAAATAAAGCAGCAAAGAAATAACACTAAACCGTTGAAATCACATGACAAATGCGCTAACGAAAATGTTTAGATAGTAAATACACTTTGAATTGCTTGTTTTGTTTATTTACTTATTTTTTTTTTTTCCTTTATGTGCCCATTTTCTTATTAGCGACAATGAAAAATCAACAAACAAAAAAAGTTCTAAATTGTATTCCTTCATACGTCACGGTTACGTAACAGCGACAATGTTGTTGCGCTAAATACACTGCATATAATATTATTGTTGTTATTTTTCGCATTTTGGCGAAAAATCAATAAAACATACATAGTTATTTCGTGAATATACAAGGAATCTGAGTGAGCAAAAAAGTTAGATAAAAACATAAAAAGAAGTTACCGGCTTTTTGTAGTAATTTTTCACTTCAAGCCAAGTAGGAAAGATATTTTGTGCTCAATTATTGGTTGATTAAATTTTAAAGTAATTGATTACGTAATTTGCACTCAAATTGATTTATTTAATTTTTAAATAATAAAATTATGTAAATAATAAAATTATTTTATTGCTGTCTCTTTATGTAACGGTTCACTGAACTGCGCCAAGTGATTGACCGCTGCATGTAAACCATTTTATTGTTTACATAATTTTTTTCTACAAAGACATTACACTTTTATGCAAATATTCATTTAAAAATTGTATTAAAATTTCAAATAAGCTAATTGTAATACTACATAAATATTAATGGAAAAGATTAATTAAAGGTCACGCCAATGCTCTCAAATCCAATTCAGTTAACGCAGGCGCTCATTTACGCGCGTCTTATGACTGGTTGCTACCGATGTGATTTGGTCTAAGCTTATAGCTCCGTCACATAAGTAGTTTTTCATATAGATGACTTTAACACAAGCTTATGTATGATGTGTTGTTTGCGCGTATTCTTAAAGCGAACGACAGATCGACTGATACTGGCGCCATCTGATGTGAAAAAGTTGCCAACTCTCAAATTGTGTTACAAGCAAAGCATAAGAAAAAGAATTTGACATTTGCTTTGGCTAAGGGTGCTGGCACACTTTGCAAGTGAAGTTATTTTTCCTACTCCTTGGTAACTTTTCTAACATTAAATTAACAATTAAAACTGCAATGAATACGACACAAATTATGTTAGCAAATATTTTTGTTGTATAGGGAGAATGTTTATACAGTGCTTCGCGAAATTTTGTATGTGAATGCGCAAGGCGAAAACTTCAATTGCCAAGTCTTTCAGTATTTGTTGATTGTGGCGTAATGTAATGCATAAGCTTGTGTTAAACGCATCTATGTATATGAAAATTTTCATTGTGCCGCGGCATTTACTCCTGTAAATACAAAACAAACAACCAAAATCTCAAGACACAGAAAACAAAATTATTTTAGGCCTGGTTTTCAATAGTTGGGTACGCTGAGCTTAAACTAAGATTGCTTAAATTCTAATCATATTTAAACTCTAGTTAAGCAGACAGCGCAGTTTTTCAGTCACAGTTTAAGGCGACCTTTGCTGTAGGCTTTGTGTAAGGCAACATTAGCCATCATCCCGTCGCAAAAATCCTGAGCCACATAAATAATTTTGAATGTTAATGTAACAACAACGATTTGAGCCAGATAAATCCAGATAGAAGTCTAGTTCAATTTGTGAGTCAGATAATTTGTTAATTTCTTATCTTTAGTTTGGCAACGCAGCCTTTAATAAACCCTACTTTTTCAAAAATAGATGTCGCTTCTTGACCTTTAGCGGTAAATGAAATACAACGGCGACACCTGCCTATCACAATTCACATGTACAAAAATATGATTGCCGTCTTCCAGTGAGTTTTACAGCTCCGGCTCACGCTCAATTCTCACGGGAATGCTCTGGATCATTGAGAGACTTGAGAAGCAGATGTCGTGAAATTTTCGCACATGTGAAATGTGATAGGCAGATGCCGCCGCTGTTTTTCATTTAACTCATACGGCGAAAGGCTAAGCGGCGACATCTACTTTTGAAAAAGAAGGTTTATTAAAGGCAGCGTTGCCAAACTAAAAAGAAGTAATTAACAAATTATCTGGCTCACAAATTGAACCAGACTTCTATCTGGATTTATCTGACTCAAATCGTTGTTGTTGCATTTACATGCAAAGTTATTTATCTGGCTCAGGATTTTGCCACCGGATGATGGCAGATGATGGCTATTAGTTTTCTATTATCTAGATAATTTGTAGATACGGCAAACAGCTGGACTTTGTTTACTCAACAAACATAAAACAAAAATATGTCTCCAGCCTTAGAGATATATATATGTATCTAGTTCTGGAGCTGATATCTAACATCATTCTCCAATCACTATGCAACCTGTGAGAAACTTTCTAAAACTTATTAAATGTAATTTTTCTCTATCTCTGAGACGTTTTGAGAAATGCTTAGCTTTCAAATTAATAACCATTACATTTTTCCAGTTGATATTCTACATTGGATATGGAGTTGAGGTGCGATTGAGAAAAAATCTTCTTCAAGGTGGTAGCACCAAAACCAAAAGCTATTTATTGTGAGAAATAAATCTTTGGTTGGTAGCCGTAATGAAGTGTTATTAATTAAAAATAAATTGTACATGTTTTATTTAATTTTCGTGAAAATAGTGTAGTATTGAAATCTTACATTTGAGTCCAATTAGAGAACTTAGGTAACAGCACTTTTTGCTTTATAAAAAATTATGCGGCCGGCTCAGCCTAAATTTCAGTTAAATCAGACTAAATTCCTGCAAAACAAGTTTAGGCGTAGTTTAACTGACAAACTGAGTTTATCTTGTACTGAAAACCAGGCCTTAGTCAGCAGGTAATAAAACACCAGCCAGTTTTTTGCTGTCTACACGCATCAACCGATTTTAGTCTTTTTATCCCGTCACTTTAATAGAATAATTGGCAGTACTCGTTATTAATTCATAAATCATTTAATTTGCAAGGTTTATGTACAGTGGTGGTAGTATAATTAGAGACGGCTTCACAGGACGAATTTTATTTACGCATTGAATAAAAAAAAAACCGATTTCGTACTATTAAAATCGGGTATCGCTTTTATAGAAACACAAGACAGACTACCAATTTCACAACGCAAAAGTCATTTCTAAGGCGATGAGAACGTCCCCTGCTGATGCACTTAGTGCATTGGTGGGAATAATTCCCTTCCGTATTCTCATAGAGAAAGAGGCAGCACTTGCTGCACTAATGCTTCTGAGCTAAAGAGTGAAAACATGGCGGGGCCTATGAACGTAATGAGGAAATTGATGGGAAATTCCAACCATATTGCAAATGATGAAATGGCTCCCACGCTCAGAATTCACTGATTTTTGAGGTGTCCATTGTGGACCGAACTCTTTGAGAAACAGCGTATCCCTATACTCAGAGGTCTGGTTAACGGATGGATAAAAATTTAATGACGTTAAAGTGGGAGCAGGGTGCTTTAGTAGCATTCTATGGTCCTACTATGGACTCACAAAGGCACACACTAGGGAAACAATAAGTAATTGAGAAGCAAGGCAATTGAGACCAAACTGTATTAAATTGTTAGAGAAGCTCGGCCTAGATCGACTCGGATGTAAATCGCGTCAAGTATTTTTACTTTACAATTTTTGTTGTTATAATTGTCAATAAAATATGACACTATGGCAACATTGCCATGAAACAAGTCCAATTTTCACATCTATTCTGCAACAGATGTCGCAGTGCTGTGAATATCAATTGGCAAGAACCGAATAGAAGTAGAAATAATGAAAACAAACAACCGCTTTGATAACTGAATGGTTATAGCAGCGGCGCCTAAACGTTGCCGATGAAGGAATTTAGCAGTTCCCGAAATGGATCTATACAACGAGCTTTGGCAGTTGTCTAAATTTTTTCTTTCTTCCATTCTAAATAAAAATTTTTTCAATTAAGAAAAAATGTATCATAATGTGACGAATATTAGCGACATTAAGGGATACTATCATCTCTAAGGCGATGCTAAGCAGTGACTTGTATGCACATCAATAAATCAATCATTATGTCTACACGTATGTACGTACACGCAGCGGAGAAGAGACGCAAAAATACACGCAGATATCTTATCTGAGATGGTCCCAATAGTATGCAATTACAATTGTGGAAGTGTTGCTCACAAATACACGCGCATATGAGAAGCTATACACGTGCATCTGTAGTTATAATTTTATAGCAGTAACTAAGTAAATTCTGGAAGCGCCTAGAAGACGCAACGAGGAAATCACAGAGTATAAAATGCAGCAACAGTAGAGGCGCGACAATCAGTTTGATTTAAGACGCTATCTGGCGAGCAATAGTAGTGTTATTTTGAAAGTACTTTAATAAAGGCCATTTTGCATTATTGAATAGTGGAGTTTAGTGATTCGAACGTTAGCAGAAGATTGCAAATAAGGGGAATTGCAGTAAATTCGTTACAATAACAATAATAATGATAACATAATTATTGTTAGGCCTTGAGCTCGATTCAAACCCGCGATCTTTTATTTTACTTTTTTAGGCATTGAATTTTTATTTAATTTAACATTTTTAATTTATTATTATTTTGAAGCTTTAGTTTTTAATTTAATTCTCAAGGTTTTTACATTTTATTTTACTTTTCACTTTTTGATACATACATATTTATTTTAACAAAAATGTATTTATAATATTTTTTTTATTGGTTTATTAAACTTTTTTTGTTATTGACATTCGAGAAAAATTAAGAAATTTGCACACGGCGTTGGTTGCGAGTTTGAACACCAAATCTCCTACATTCATACTGGTGTAAAGGCATTTTAATACCCCTGCACGCTTTGTAATTTGTCTCTTAGTATTTATTACCTTTTTGTAGCTATTTTTTTTATACCCAATCAGGTACATGTGTATGTATACTAAATTTAATATTATATCTTTAAATATCAAACTGTGTGGAATATTTTTAGGCCCGTTCAACAGAACTTGATCATTGACAATGTTTTTTATACGAAAGCGTTTATTTGCAAGGCGTCCGTTGTTAATTTTTGTTCCAACTTTCTTTTCTTTAAAGCTCTTTACTAACTTTTAAAAGTAGTGTAACGATTTTAATTATTTTTTTATTTTTTTAAATAAATATATTTAATTTAATATATTTAAAAAATTTTGTTTATCAATTAATTTTTAAACCTTTTTGAAATTAATGTAATTTATTGAATTTATTTTTTACAATTTTTTTTATTTTTGTTAAATCTTATTTAATTTTATTTTTGTTTTTAACTGTCTTCTTGATATTTTAATTTTATCGTTTTAATATTTTAAATATTAAAATTTTTTTATTTCAATAAAAATTTAGGCTATTTTATTGCATATATGTATGTATTTGGTTTTTTATGATTAAATCTTTTTTTAATTTGACTTTTCTAATTCGAATTTATTTATTTGTTTATATTTTGTTTAATTGTATCTTATTACTTAATTTACTTTAATTAAAATTTATTGCTAATTTTACTTATATGTAAAATATATATATATATTTTTTAAATAAAAATATGTAGTTTTTTTATTCCATTTCATTTTATTTTGATTTCCTTATTACCTTTTATTTGCCTGGTTATTCTATTTTTTATTATTGAATTTTGTTTCTTTTTTCTATTGTTCTGAATTTAATTCTAAATAATTTTTCAATTCTCTAATTTTAAAGAATTGTCAGTTCAATGTGCCAAGCGCTGTCACGATATAATTGATAACTTGCAATTATTTTGTCACGCGTGACATTTTAACTGATGTTTTGTTGTTGTAGCTCGCCACATGCGATTGCGCCTAATAATTTGCTTCGTGAAATATTTCGCTTCGGTAAATTTACTTTGACATAAGCTTAAAATTATTATGAATTGCTGGTTTTGTTGTTGGCGCCAGTAACGGCATTTAAAAAAAAAATAAAAAATAAAATAAACTCCTAAGCACTTTAGCACATCTGCGTGGCATTTATATAGTAAATGCAAAAACATTTTTTTTTTTTTCATTACATACAGACGCTAGAAATGCATTGTAATTAGAAAAAATCGTTGGCGCGTGCAACGCAACAAAGAAATTATTTAATATTTTCTCAATGACGTCAATATACAAATAAAAGCATTTTATATTTATATATTTTTATTATCGTTTGTATTGAATTTGTATTAATTAAAAGCTTTTCATTAGCTGCCAGCTGGTTAATGTAAACAGGGGGCCAAATCGTAACATCCGTGATCGTATAACTCGTCACGTAAAAATATGATTTTCGGATTATGACATACGTGGACGTACTACTTCGATCGTAATTTTGTATCGCAACATACGTGACGAGTGGCTGAACGTACACGTTCCGTTCCACTTTCAGGCGATCGTATACACACAAATTTCAATGAAAATGTAAGAAAATTGTTAAAATAGATGACCAAGTAAAATATAATAACAAATTTCAAACTCTTATTATTAACAAAGGTCGAAATTAAACAAGCTTAATCCAATCCAAGAGGGAATATTGGCGGAATTCATGGCAAGACACCCGCTTTTGGTATCGGCTTGCTTTAAATTTAACTTCTCCATAAAGTAACTAAAAGCTTCTTAAGTTAAGCGCAATCTCTTCAAGAAACTGCAATAATTTTTTGTTACAAAGATATAATACATAAATATTATGCTTGCGCTTTGTTCGATAAGTTCAAAGGGTTACTGCACTCTCTTAACTGCCTTTGGACCACCTTTCATCGCCTTCGCTATTACTGGAGCTCAAACAAAACAATAAAATTTGATCCATCGCAGCTATTTACTTTATTTTTTATATTTTGGCAACCAATTTGACAGTTCAAAATCTATTGTGAGCTAAAAATACAATCCAACCCAATGTGGATCGTAGAATTTATTGTAAATTGAAAATAAATTACGTTCCGTTTGCTATCGTATGTTATAATCCCATTTTGTTTATACGTTTGACGTCTCACGTAATTTTCTTTCGTATGGTTGCCGATCCGTGATCGTATGTTACGATTCGGGCCCCGGTCGCATTCAATCAATACGGCTTAGGGTGGGTACTTAGTTGGCGGGAACCACTATTTTCTTTATGTAGTCCATTTGCCGGTCTGGTCCTTATGACATAATACAAGATAATGCTCTAGACCAGAGCCGGCCAAAAGTTGCACATTGTGCAATTTGAGC
Organism: Eurosta solidaginis; assembly: GCF_040869045.1. NCBI lineage: Eukaryota > Metazoa > Arthropoda > Insecta > Diptera > Tephritidae > Eurosta > Eurosta solidaginis. Next base: position 12,765,965 of record NC_090322.1, read on the forward strand.
TCGTATTTTCACACAGACACTAACGATGTGTGATCACGATCATTTGCTTTCGCTGGTCACTCACTAAAATCAACAGTGAATGCAAAAAGAAAAGTCCATGCTACTTTCTGGGCACATAATAAAAACAATATGCTGCAAGGTTAAAGTGACTTTTAATACGTTTTAGTTAGTATTATTAAGTTCCTTTGAACATACATATTAATATTGACAATTTAAATATTAATAATTAATAATAATTAATTAATTATTAATAAATATTGAAAATTTAATATAAGTAGCTTTTTATATGTTCTACTTAGTTTTATTAATTTTTATACATTTTTTTTTATTGAATAACTTTATGTTTTGAAAATATATATTTCTATCTTTACATTTACTTTATTTTATAGTTCTTTCTTGATGAAAAAGTGATTTTTTAAGTAAATTTTGCATTGAAGAAACACCATACCTTCTTTTATAAAAAAGTTTTATCTGGCTAGCTCGACCTCCGCGTTCTTAGTTATATGAATATAAGTAAGTATTGTTAGGATAAGCTTCAAATCAAATAACCAGAGTCCTTTTTAATTTCGAACTTCACAGTCCACATTTTCTTTTAGCACACTGTGTGGAGTTGTCACTCAATTTTTACACACACTTATGCAATTGTTTTAGTATTTGTGTGGCCGGCTCTGCTCTAGACACATTTGCACTATTGCTGCTCAAGGGTCTCTAAATCTAAACGAGGGAGAGTTTGTAGTTGTCAAGACAAGTTTTACATTGCTCTAGTTATTCTCAAATGTTGGACGTATCGTGAAAATCCTATCGTTAGAAACCTTTTCATGTTTAAATATAATATGCTGATATGATTTATAAGTTCGTTGTTGGAGAGATTTAGGGGCCGAATCGTAACTTACCATCCGTGATCGAATGCGGTCTTATTTTTATCACAATAGCTCCGAAATGGTGTATCGATAGCAGTATTCCGCATAATACAGCTGCTAGAATCATATATATATGTGATAGAGAGAAGGCTGATTCTGAAATATTGGTCCAGGTTTTCCTGCTTTAACTTTTTTGCATAACCTAGAAAGTTCGACGTGGTGATATGAAATTATTTCCGATATAGTCGGTCTAGTACAAAGAGCTGCTAGCTCCGAGGCGTACTAGATCTATATTCGACAGAGCGAAAAGTCTTTAACCACTTACTGAATAAAGATGTACAAGGCGCAATAACCACCGAAGAGGTTTAAGATCGACTACAAATTGACGGCACGGGATCTACATATTTCACGCCGACTTCGAGCGGTATCTGCAAGGCAGATGAGTTTCCACTGAGAAGCTTTGTATGGCAGAAATTCACTCGAAGTGTTTGCCAAACCACTGCCAAGAGGCGATCCCTCTTAGAAAACCTTGTTTCTAAATTTCCCATGCTGCTTTGCGGCTTGAACTAAGGATCTTCGGTGTGGTAGGTGGAGCACGCTAAACCCACACCACAGCGGCTGCCGAAACAGCTCGAAGTTTGTCATAGTACCAGTAGTTCTTTTGCGCGCACACATATCTTAGAGTATCTTCACTATTTTACGCCTAGATAGGACTTTTTTTTAATACGTCATTGTACAAGGTTTTTAGTTTTCCTTTTGAACGCTCAGTAACCTTAGAATAGCTTCAACTGTCTTACCCTCTGCGATGCAACATTCAATCGAAGATCTGTAGTTGCTTCACTTCGCCTAGGTTGTTCGATACGACTTGCAGTTTCAACTTGCTACGCTTGACACTGGAAATGAACATTCGTCTTGTTGATGGCTTTGTTGACGGTCTCTTCTTATGGCCCCTGAACACCATCTACATAGTGTGACAAAAAAGCCTAGCATAATGAAATGCCTGAACAGGCACAAACCTGGACATCCCAGCAAACAACTGTTTCTAAGAGAGGTAAAGAAACATTCCGCAAACAATATAAGTTTCAAAATCTGCCTACTCAGCTCCTTGATCCACTTAAGCGTAAGGAGGCCCTAAGCCTAATCCGCAATGAGTCGGAAACACCTTCGCTGGGTTGCGCCCGTTGGACCGCCGATTTCAATATACATAACCCAACACTTGCAGAAGAAGAAATTAGACTAACAACGGAGACATAAGTCAACTTCCTTTTGGATACTGTAACTGGTTAAACTCTAACTTGTCCAGTATCAGCCACCACATACACCATACATCTTTTCAGTTGTAATGTGGAACGTACGCTTCTAACACCAGCATCCCCATGGGTCAACCCTGTTGAAACTGCTAGTTTCCTTGAAATTCCGTTAGAGGACTGATCAAAATTTGTAAGTGGTCGCACCTTTTGAATGGGGCGAAGCACTGTTAGCACAGCAACAACAACGGTATCTTTTTCTACGCAGCTTCCGTTATAACAAGATTTCATTAAATTGTCGAAAATATTAAGATAAGAAAAATGAGAGGCATAGAGCAGTAAACGCAGAAAGTTTTTAAAGAACGAACATGTTGTTTTTTTTTTAATCAGCGCTGTCAGTAGTACCTACATACTTACATACAAGTCACTGCGCACGAGCCAAAACGGCAACAGCGAGTGCTCAATGAAAATAAGAGAAAATCACTTTGGACGGAATTTAGAAAAGAAAAAAGTAAGTAGGCCAGCAGTTATGCAACACCAAAGAAAGAGTCCAAAGCGGGCAGCAAAAGAAAGGCAAATAACAAAAACAAATTTGCTAATATACACCTTTGCACTCAGCACGTATGTACATACACACATATATATGAAGAAGCGTGTGTGTGTGTGTGTGTGTCTGCGTATTATCTTATCAATTAATTTTACTTATAATAAACCACAATTCAATTTAGAGAAGTGGTACGCTACAGGAAGCAAAGGAATTACACAGCGTAGACCCGTACATAAAGATAAACTTGGTCAAGTGATGAGATAAAGTCAATGAGATTTGCATTTGTAAAGTGAGTGGCGTGACCAGGGTTGCCGCTAATTTAAATTTTTAGTAACCAGAATATTCCCAAAAAGTAACCAAAAGTGGAAAATGGTAACAGTTACTTAAAATTTGATAAAACAAAAACATAAAATCATGTTACATGCTGTGCGCATGAGTATGAAATTAAATTTTTTTAACATTAGAAGTAATTACATACCTAAATGTGTCATGAGATCAAAAGCAAATGCAATTACAAGTAATAATAAATACACTCGATTAAAAATAATATTTAGCCGACCATAAGTAATTCTTTTCATTTCCTTTTGGACACAACGCTTTTTATGGCATTGTGCTGTTTATAGTTTTAAAATCTAGATTGTTTCTTAGCTTCGTGTTAATTAAGGCTAAGTCGGAAAACTTTCTTTCTGTCGCCGCTGAACTATGTGGCAATGACAATAACGTCATTACAAATCGCGTAATATTCTTAAAACAGGTCTCTCCTAATCCCATTCTTTTAACATGCAACTTTTTCCCAAACAAACCGATAATAACCACCGTTGACAAGAATTTCGCAAGGATCGGTACTTAAATTTGCGATAACGAATATCTATAGATGGCAGTGTCGCCGCTTTACATAGAGGCTACAACAGCGATGGGCAAAACGGCTCGTATGAGCACGCTTTGCACATTTAAGTGCTAGGTGAGGGACGATCAAGTGCAGGTATGTGGGGCGAAGAACACAGGAAGAGAATAATATACAAACACACATAAGATTGATAAAGAGAGAGTATTTGTAAACATCATCAACAACTTTGATCATCTTGCTTAATACATATTTAACAGTTACCAAGATATGTGGAAAATAGAGCTGCCACCGCTCTTAAATAAAAAAAAGGCCACAAATATTTAATGTCACTTTTGTGATTCACAACTCGAACTGAATTTTCAGTTGCAATTTTAGAAGTTGCTTTATGATTCAAATCATAAAAAAAGCAAGTTTTAAAATTAGAAAAATGGTCGTCGTAAATTAAACACACATGCAACACATGATCCAACAATTTTTGCAGTGTGGATTTAACGTTATATGTATGTGAGCTGAAGAAATTTGAATATTCCTCCATAATTTGAAATTTATAAATGAAAGCAGTTGTGTGTATAATAAAACTGGTAAAATTAGTCGTTGTTTATGCGATTAGTACCTTTTTTATTTGTAAACTGATACATTTCTTTCTAGGCTCACGGCAACACTGCCAACAAGTCTGAAAAGGGTTTCGTTTTCCCACGATTGTATACGAAACGTGCATTAGTACGTTTTTCTACTACTACTTCCTCTAATGCTACTACTTTAAAAATACTTTTTTAAATACTTTTATGTATATATTGCAAAATGAATCGGCTTGCATATAATTAAATGTATGTGAAGGCGAAATGAATGTAAATAATGCGCTGCTTAACATAAAGTCGACTTCAGTCTATGGTTATTCCGTTTTTTGTATTTCTTGCCAAAAAAATGTATGTTTTTGTTTCCGTACTATTGCAACACAGTTTGGAAATTGGTTTTCGAGGTTGAGAGAGAATATTTTTATTTCAGTTTTTTTTAGTGTTTCCGCAACCTTCTTGCGATGAATATCATTTGAGATGAAGCGTACGATATTTCCAATGTATTTTTTTACTCCCCTAACACAACAAAACACACAAACGCCTCACCTAGCACTCGCTGGCACTGAAACTGATTTAGGAGCCGAAAATAGGCCCATCCCTGGGATACACCATCGAATTTTAAATCAAATTTCCCTTAATATATCAAAATCACTATACATGTTACTTGTTGCAAAATAACGCCCGAATATATAATTTATAGGTATCAAAGTTTAAACGGTAACCAAAATAGGCAAGCGGTAACCACGTAACCAAACGAAATTTCGGCAACCAAATTTGGTTACAAGTAACCAAAAACGGCAACAATGGGCGTGTTACCGGAGCGTACCGGATCTGTATCTGGCAAAGGACCATCACATCGATAACACTCCCCAAAGCCTTCGGGGAGCAACCTTATCGCTAAACAACAACAACAACATGGGCGTGACAGCACACACACATGCATGTACATGTATACGTTAGAGCGGATCAAATTTTTTTCCATCAGGAGTATAGCAAAAACGTAATCACAGATGATTCTAAGAAAAATTGCTGAATACAACATAGCTCTAAGTCCGATTTCGAGTCCCCCACTTTTGCAAAATAGATATTTTGCCATACGAATGTAGGGTTCCGCCAAAAAATCTTCATAGCTTCTGATAAAATTATAGGAAAAATATCATATTGGGCTTACTTTAAAGGTATTTTACGTACATTTCAGAATATGTATTAATATCTATAGCGTTTTTGAATTTTAGTAGATATCAGGCTTAAATAATGAGAAGTTAGCCTAAAATGAACTTTTAAATACCTACTATATTATCATTTTTAACAAATTTGTTATGGACAATTTTTTTTTCTTTACAGCTAAAATAAGTTCAGAACATTTACAACAACTTCCATTCAGGCAGTTTTTCTGTTTCCGAATTCGTTTTAGTGGAAAAGATTTTTCAAAAACAACCTATATTTTCAATAAGCAAAAAAAAAAACACAATTTTTATAATTTTAATGTAATTTATTTAAAAAATTATTTTTTTACTTAGAATAGACCATTTTAGTATTTTTCAAAATAAAAGTAATGTTATGTTATTATTTAAAAAAAATGTTTTTTCTCTCCTTTCGTGGTTGTTTTTCACGACTTTCTGCTGTAACAGAAAAAAAAATCATCCATACAATTTGACCCACTCTAATGTACGTCTAATAATACTTATTTTCATGGCGCAAAAAATAAGACAAATATAAAATTTATTGATAAGAAAAAACAATTATTTTATAAGAATTTAAATTTAGTAATCTTCGCGCATAGAATGTTTCTTTTTACACAACTTTCGTAACCTTAAGATACTTTGTTTGCTTGCTTTGACTGTAGCAGCATTACGCCGCTGCACGCAACCAACGTTAAAGGCAGCGGCAGAGACGTCGCTATCTATTGCTGTTGTTAAAATAGGACGTCAACGAAGGCGTTCGCTTTAATCGCTTTGTTGTTTTTGTTTTTTGACTTCTTAGTCACGCACGGGCATGCAATGCTATTAGATTTTTACAAGAATAAAGATGATACTCGCGCACTTTGTATTGTAATAAATAAACAAATTTCCCACAATTTTAACGCTTAATTTTTTGTTGCATTATTAATCAATACTAACACTTGTTAGAGAATAAGAAATTAACGTAAATGAAAACCGAAACTGGCGCTAGCAAAGAAAGCGCCATAATCAAACGAAGTTTGTTGCTGTAACTCTACCTTCAGCCTTTGTACACTGCTGTGCTGTGTGAGCGAGTGTACTCTTTGTATACGAAAGAGCGACGCAAAGTCAATGCGTACGTGCTGCAGCGAGCGTAGATTATGAAATTTTTCCATTTCTTGTTTGTTTAACAACAAAGAAAAAAAAATATTGATAAAATTGCGCTTTTGATAACGCCAATATCGTAATATAGTACAGACTACACAAATATTTACACAATTCATTCTAAATAAATAAAAACAACAATTGCAACTAAATCTGCCCCCTTTTTTTATTAATGTTAACAACGGTGGTATCTGCCCGCGTTGGCGCACAGTGAAACAAATTTAAAAATTATGTTGCAAAATTCTTTGAAAGTCTTAGTTGATTTTTTTCTCAAATGCGAGTTCGGCAAAGAAAAGGGTTTATTTTAAGACTGAACAAGTAAGGACGGTACTGTCTTCTTGCCATACCCACCTTTCATGAATGGGGCTGATCAAATTTCAAATATTCGTATTATATTATACATATATTCTAAAAGAATTGATTGATAATCTGCAAACGAAATTTAATGGTTCAAGTTTGTAGCTGTTGAAATGAGGACGAAATTACAAAACCCTATTACCCTATGTAGTATAATATGTGACCTGGAATTATGAAACGACCCTATTGTGCGAAAATACCGTTCTTCACTTTTCGAGTGATTCTTATAGGAAATTTAACGCTCTTTCCAATGGAACAACTTTCAAATCGCATTTAAAGCCGAATCGGACCACAAATATGTTTTTTTAAATATTTCGATCCATGCGCCACCTATCGGAGTTTTTCTTATTATTGCATTGTCATCGGGTTCTGAACTATATTCCAAGTTTCAAGCTTGTATCTTATCGGGAAGTTAATTAAATTTAAAAAACAAAATTCGTTCACAAGCCAGCCGCTACACAGAGTCAAGGTAAACAAAAACTTTAAACGCGTTTTTTTCCAAAAACTTGTTTTCGCACAATAGTGTTTCATGATTCCAGGTCACATATATTATATAAAACTGTGTTCGAAATAATATCAATGGCCTATGAAAATTTTAGTAATTAATTTTTTCTTACACTAAACTAGCTGAACATAAGCCGAAATACTACCTGCCTTTATAAATAAGTTTAGGTATGATGCAGTTGTCCTATTCATGAAGTCCCGTGACCTTTTGTGCTACGCAGTTGTTGTTTACTTTAATTTTACTTACAAACTTAACTATACTTCTTGCAAGCTTTACAATTCGTAAATTAAACTAAATAAAGAATAAAACTGGAAAGGACCTACACAGTTGTTTTTTCTTCGTTTGAAATCCTGCTCTGGAATGGTGGTAAAAATAGGATATCCAACTATTTCAAAAAATAATATTATATTATGGATATAGTGAGTACGTGTTGTCCCAAGTTCGCATTTCATTAATGCGATCCACCATTTCGGATCTATTATGATTTGAAAAACGGCATTCGATCACGGATCGTATATTGCGATTTCGGTGCCTACTTACTTGCCACGGCTATTATTTCGAACACAGTTGTACATGACAGATCTTGACGATTTTTTTAGACAACAATGTACGCCATATACGTAAGCCCCTGTAAAATGTTGAGGTTCTACCTGTTTCAATGGCGCAGAAATGACAAAAAGCTTCTTATCTGACCAAGCGGTTTAATGGGATATATACTATATATACGACCGATCTCAACGAATTTTTAAGACAATCATACACAAATTTCATAACTTTTAAGCATTTGTTACAATTTGAAGTTCCTATCTGATAAATGGAGGAAGATATGACAAAAACCCCTCATGAGCAAAATGAGAGGAATACCGTTGAAGCAGGGTTGGTTTTCATTTCCTACCATACGATGGCCAAAAATATACGTAGCTTTGAGATACTATAAATTGCACGGATCGCATATAATTTTTTGCGTGCATTTTGTTGTTGTAACTTTACAATCCGTGCATTTTTTGCTATCCGTGCACCGTTTGCAAGACAAAGCGAATCCTCCTAAATTATCCCTCATGTGCGGCATTTCTCAATGACGTTTAAAAAAATTATAACAAAAATTTGAAATAGAAAACAGAAATACAACAACAAAAACAGAAAAAAGAGCAATGAAATGCAAATAAAAGTAAAAATATATATAAAAAAATTAAATGTAACACAACAAAAATAAATGTTTAAGGCCGCTATCTATAAAATTTACGTAGCAAATTGATAAGTATTTTGTGAAAAAAAAATACCATCACTTTTTGCAAATAAAATGATGCTAGACCATTTGCACAAAATCCTGAACTTCTCTATTGAAAATACTACTGAACGAAACTATAAAAGTAGACAGTCATACACCCATAAAAGCAAAACTTGTCGACAACAGGAATGTAAACAAGATGTATGTGAATAAGACGAAATATTACTTAAAATCTAAGTAAGGGGGTGGAGAGAAAAAATGCTAATGATGGACTTAGGATTAAAGAGATACAATTTTTTTTACTACTCTATCAGCCTGCCTTGTAGGCACATACATAGGTAATTGTTTTTGACACAGCCTTCGTCAAAAAAAAACCCCACAGTGCAACGCGCTCTGCCATTCATCACTGTTACGTCACAATAACAGGCACTGCGCTGCCATTCAACCACTTTTGCGCTTAAAACATCTTTCAAAGATGACAAAAAAATCTCCTTTTACCATTTATGTAAAGTGGTTTTGTTAACTACAACTGTCATTGCTGCTTCTTCTTCCTTTCTGTACTTTTTACAAATGCGTAGGGTTATGAAAATTTCGGTGCCGATCGCGTATATGCACTTTCAATTATTTTTTTCCCTTTTACGTATACCTATTTGGAGGTCAATAGGGCGGTTATAGCAAAAGAAAACCAACAACAACGATTTCACATATGCACACATACACATCCCTATATTTTCCAAAACACTCGTCCATGTGCTATGAAAGACACTTGGGTTATGGCGCTACTGCGGCGTCGACAGCGACGTTGACGTTGGTAACAGCGTTTGGGTGATTTTACATCCTAGACTTTTTTCGTTTGATTAATTTTAGTTTGAATCTTTTCTTTTCTTAATTTTAAATGGTTTTCCCCTCATATTTATAGTTTTGAGCATTATATAATATTTAATAAGGTTTTTTTTGTATTACTCACCTGCGCCTCGGGCAGCTTACGCGTTGAGATACGATACATCGACATTGTTCACGTTCAATTAAAATGCGTCAGCAGCGGCGTGTAAATCTTAACTCTTTTTTTAAGTTAGAAGAAAAAAAAAAACAAGAGATTAGCATAATTTTCCAATGAGTGTAGGTAGGAACAAAAAAATCTCTAAAAATCGAATTTTTGCTCCCAAAATATTTTACAAACAAAATTCTACCCAAAATTAATAGATTTACTGCACACGCGCTTAAATTCACTTAATTTCTAATTTTGCAAATATGTATACTTTTTTCTGAAACACAATTCTTACAACTAAACGTACATATGTATGTATGTGCGCTCACGGAACTAAATTGATATCTATGTATGTATGTTGGAAAACGGATTATGGATGCGCCACTGCCACTCTAAAAAACACGCACACAGCACAGGTACAAGAATCACACTTGAATTTACCAAACAGACTGGCTGAATTATTCGATTAACCAAACATTTTGGATTAAACTTACTGCCTTGTAATGGAACTGTCTATTGTTGGAGACCGGAGCGACTACACGGTTCGACCAAACGACGACTGACTAGGAAAATAACAAACTGCTTGTATCTGTGTTATTAGCGCGGCCACTATACGCGCTGGCTAATGTCATGTTAGTTTGTTGGTTTACGGTATAGAGGGGTGTTTGATTTTAATGTTAGCATGCGGTGGTGTTGCCACATTTATTTGCGTGAAATTTGAAAACGATCTGGCGCCGCTGAGAATTTGTGGAATTTAAGTTGGCAGTCGATAATATAGTACAAGAAGGAAGTGTTGTCTTTTCGAGGCGGAAGTGGGTAAAATATATAAAATAATTGAACTGCATTGTGATGGAATTACAAAATGATTGTTAAAAAGTATCGCCGCAAGTCCTATTCTCCATGTTTTGACAATGAAAAGAAATAAGATAGATTTCGCTCCTACTTATTTACTTAATTGTCCCTTAAATGTTCAAATTATTTTAGCCATCCATCAAAGCACGCCACTCGTTTCTTTGCACCACTATCTGGTGTCAATCTGAAATACCAAGCAGTATTCATCCCACGAACTTAAAGAAGCCGCCAACTTCATTTGCTTCTGCAGATAAGTGCTCCTAAGGATATCATGAGGGTCGAAGTGTCTCCATTAATTTGCTTAACATGACCCAGCCAGCATAATTTATGGTTTACTAGTAAACCTTATTCTGTACTCGCCATTGCTAAAGCGTAAATGTCCATAAATCGTTCGCAGAAATGCTCTCTCGAATGCTTCTAGACTTATCTCTTCTGATTTCGTTAGAGTCCAGGCTTCTGTACCAAATAGTGGATCGGTTACCAAAGCGATTTGTATTTCCCGATGGAGTTCTTTACTTCTCAATTGCTTACTCAGCTTTAAGTAGCATTTGTTGCCAAGAGTAACTCTTTGTTGAATTCCTAGGCTGAATTTGTTGGTGTTGTAGATTTATCAAATCAGAAGCCATACTTATAAGGTCTAATCAGCCGGTTGACGGTTAGCTTCAATGTTTCGCAGAATATCCTTGTTGGCACCTTATAGGTAATACTAAGAAGAATGATTCCGTTATAGTTTGCAAGATCTACTTTCTTGTAGGTTGGACACATAACACTAAAATACGAATCGTGAGACATACACTCGTCCCAACATATTCTGCAAAGAAGCTGATGTGGGCGCGTTACCAATTTCGCGCCGTGATACTTTATCAGCTTAGCAGGCAAACTTTTTATTGCTTATTAATGGCGGTATTGCTAATGGTACCTCTCCAGCCATAAATTCCATTACCTTTCATGGTGGGCTAAGATACATTGCTGCATTTAAAAGGACATACTTTTGCTTTCTCCATAGTATAAAAACTCCCTGGGTATCGGCCAGTTCTTTTCGTTTTTACAGAACTTTGCCCAGGATGGAAACCTTCCATTATTAAGCTGCTCATACTTATGCCATTCTGCTCTACTTTCTCACTTTCCTCTTTAAATGATGATAGGTTTCACAAACTTTTCTCGTGAGATTTGAACTCAGTAGCGCTATTCAGAAACTTTTTAAACAACATTCGACAGCTATAACTTAGCTTAACAACCATTTAAACAATTTTGCTATTCACTTCTCTTTGTCAACCCCAAAACACGATAAAATAAACGCTGCTGTTATCGTTGTCGATGCTGACAATTGACAATTTATCGTGATTTTTGGCGATGTAGTCAAGCTGTCGGGAAAGTTGATAAAATTTATTTGCTGACTTAAACACCCAAATCATTATGTGATTATTATATGATGTTTTTTTTTAGTATTTGAGTTTGTGGCGTAAAGTTTTACTGGTGGACGCCAATCTTAAAAACAAATATTATAAAAAAGGGCTGTAAATTTTGAAATTACATAAATAATATCAAATATACTTACCTTTGCTTAATGCTGCACAAAATTTGTTGGGCGAACAAATGGTAGCTGATTTTTATTTATTTTTTTTTATTTCTCCGTAACCTTTTCGTAAACTTTGACATTCCACTACAATGGTTAGGTTAGGTTGAACTGGCCAGTCCATGAGGACCTCACGTAGACTGATTGAGTCCGTAGTGTTACCAGAAGTTTGTTTTAACGACCAAACCCTATCAAAAACCAGGACCTATGTTATAAAATAACTCCGTCCTCTTGGCAAATACTAGTAGCTTCCTAGGACTTAATCCACTTGCGGCTTATAGATCTGAAAGCTGTATCACTCCTAATAGCTGGAATCTTAGCCTGGCAAGTGCAGGGCACGAGCACAGAACGTGCTCGATCGTTTTCTCCTCCAACCCGACTTCTTATATCTGCTATCACTGACCAAGACTTATTTAAAGGCATGTGACGCCAGAAGGCAGTGTCCGGTCAGAATACCCGTCAAGAGTCTACATTCCTCTCTTTTTAATGATAGAAGCAACTGTGTTAGTCTAAGGTTGTAAGACCTACACATAATCTGCGACACTTTACAGCCCCGTGCTTGAACCCACGCCTCTCCCGCTTGGCCGATCATGTGGACCTCTCGCCTTCACTTAATCTCGCCCAATCTAATTGGGACGTCTACCGAGCAAACTTCAAGGGATGCGCCCTTTTTAGCTAGTTTGTCCGCTTTTTCTTTCCCATCTATTCCCATATGCCCTGGGACCCAATATAGATGTATGCTTCTCCCTGCCCCAATTCTCTCCAGAGACTGCTTACACTCTAACACGCATTTAGATGCTGTGCTATGCGAGATTATTGCCTTAATTGCTGCTTGACTGTCCACACTGCTTGACATTCCACTACAATAGATACCACTGTTTCTCAAATTGAATAAATACTTCACAAGTCAGTGAGTCACTCAATCGACTATGCAACCAATAATTGTCTACGTTAAAAATCCAGATTTTAGAAACGGTAAAAGTTAGAGAATCTCGGTCGTGTTGGGTGGCGACTGCTCCAACTAGCTGGAAGCAACTCACTTTATCTATTTTATGGTCCGTTGTGTCACCATATTAATCAACGGCGACACTGATTTCTTATCATGAAATAAATCTCTGCGTAGCAACGATATGCTTCCGAATATTTCAAACACCGACGCCCAAAATGTGCACCAGGCATTCTTATAAATCCCTACCCCGCCATTCTCCATGCAAATAACACAGTTGTGATTCTCCACAATACTGAGCCACTCTGCATGAATAGGGCAATGCACAGTCGTTAAGAGTAAACGCTAAGAGAAAACACAAAAGGCACCAAGAATTGTATAATCTAAAATCAAACTAATCACCATTGTGGATAAGACAAGTGTGATAACTTCTGCATAGACGTTAAAATTACAAATAGAACTGATCACCTAATTTTTAATTGGCTATCGTGGTCTCATTCTGGGTCTCTTTCTATCACCCGCTGAAGATAGCCGGCCGTATGCGCCGCCATATTGAACATCCTGTCAAAACGCTGCCAAAACGCTAAAAAGTGGCCATCTTGAACATCCTGTCAGGCAGTTGACGTATAAGATATCACACTTGTTTTATCGACAATGTTTATCACTAGAGTTATACTATAACAAAGAGGAATTTTCGTTCTGTGAAACAATGAAGTGAAAAAAATCATAAATTTGAACAAATGGTTGCTTTTCACAGACCGGAACAACACACAGTTGTATCATTAAGAAGTTATATACCATTTGCGAGTCCATCGATCCAAAACACACCGCTTGAAACACCACCTCGTGGTATTCAAACTCTGCCAGTGTTCTCGACCCCTTAGATTTACCTTACAACCTAAACTATGTTCAGATACTTGGACTGAAACATTCGTCAGTATGGAGTTCTTTCAGCCACTCGAAAAATATTAGCTGTGGTCGTTCGCTTAATTCCCTAAAGCTTTGTTCACTTGCGTGGGCCTCTTATCACCGGCAAAACTCTGGCGGTAAAATTTTTAGTATCTTTTGC